>NW_027648680.1:0-59493 GCF_051294905.1 Botryllus schlosseri | reverse complement strand
CAAAACTTCCGGGGTATTCGCCCCAGACCCTACAGTTAGGTGGATAGGTCTTCACCTGTACTGATGAGCACATTCATTCTACTAAGTGTAAGCAGAGAGTTTATGTAGCTTAATCGCGCCAATAGCGAAAATTTTTGATCATTCATGATTTAATCGGTTTTCTCGATGCCGAAATTTTGGCACACCTTACGGCAGGGTTGTAACTAAGTCATAAGGCTTCGAGTCACAAGTCAATCTCACTTTTATAGTTTTGACTCGGGTCAAATCTATAGTCATTTTCAATTCACCACCGAGTCAAATCCGAGTCCAAGTCAATGAGCAGAGGGTCAAGTCTGAGTCATGGTATTATGACTCGAGTGCATGCGAGTCCAAGACATTTTGTTGACTGTTCAGTTTCCAGTTAAAGTCTTGTTAAACCCACTTTTTAGAACTCTGTTTGATGATATCGAATGGTTCGCATTAATAATATCCTAATTTTCATCACTTTCAGCAGTTTTTTGTCGCATTTTCAAGTACGAGTACTAATAGACAAGATCCCAATATTGTGGTTGTTTTAATATTGTCCGAAATTACAATAAAATGTCGGTCCTTGCCGTCTGGGTCATATGACTTTGTTCGAATCATGCGCATTGACTCGAGTTCAAGTCGAGTCAATACACAGATTTACTCGAGTCGAGTCATTTCCGTATTTTGTGAAAACAACTCGAATCAAGTCGTATCATCCGAATATCGCGACTCGAGTGATTACAACCCAGCCTTTCGGAGTCCCATGTTAGCGTAAACTTCATAATGTGTTGGTACGTCGTGGCGCGGTAATAGCTGACGCTGAAATGCCTATTTCTATAAATCATGCGTATTTCTTGGAGAAGGGAACCTAATATGCAAGACATTCAGTGACACTAAATCGCGCAAAGAGCGAAAAGAAATTGAAAAATGTTGAAAGAAGTTTCAGTTTAAATACGCTATGATTTATGTTCATTTGCAAAATAATTTTGGGCCCTTTTCAAGCTCGGCCCCTCTCCAATTGGACGGTTTGGAGTGCCCAAGTAACGGCCCTGCACAAAATGAATGAATGAATTGAAAACGAATGATCGCGCTAACTGCACTGTTTAGCGATGAGCTCGTATCTGTTCAGTAGCCTACTTTACGCCTTCAACATTACATCTTGAAATTAAGGTATAAAATTGTAATATACCTGGCGGACCGGCAGGAATGTCGTCGCGGACCGGCGGTTGAGAACCACTGTCTTAACATATATTTGCTAATCTGACAGTGAAGGGTCGGTGCCTCACCAACCATGAATATCACATCACGTCAACTGCCATGAACATTCATTGAATAAACCGATATCGGAACCCCAAATGGAAATACATTCGGGGATGAGATTGCTCAACTTCATTGGATGCTCGAAACAAATAAAAAAAAATAACAGATAACTTAGTCATTTGCAGTAGTAATTTGCTGAGCCTTAACCCGTCACCTCCCTTCGATAGCTCAGTTGGTAGAGCGGTGGACTGTGGAATCCGGCTCGAAGGAGTTTTTGTATTATTTCGAATGCGAAGTTTATTACAAAGATTAAAACTTAAATATATACACAAGGACACGTCATTAAAAGAACAACAAAAGTCGACCTTACTCTCCACCGTCGTGATCTGCCGGACACCTGTACACGGGTGTCTGCCTAAACTCCAATCAACGCGTAGGCAGTTAATTAATTTCCCGTGTCATTCTCAGTGGCTCGGGCAACAAGAAACATGGGCTACACAAAGGCGCAATTCGAATAATCTTCAATGCTAATATTTCCAATCATTGATTCCGTACACTGGTATGTTTCGGAATTTTGACAGCGGAAATAGACGTCCTACGATAACCCACTTGCTAGATCGATGCTCTTTATAGCCGTCAATGTTGATATCAATATAGGTCTCTGGCACATAAGAGTTTTAGTTTATTTCAATTATTCCTCATTGCCATTATGTTTTCTCTTCGATTTCCTATATATTGCAGCATGCGTGATTTTAAGAGTGGATATCAACAATACTTCGATAGCACAGCTGATAAGCATCGTTTCCCTTACTTTTCCGAATAATTCACGAAACGGCCCCATGTCAATTTTAAATCACTGACTTGGGAATAAAATAACAACCTGCAACTTCGTCCTATGGGTATATTGTCGTACTGAAAAACACGATACACAACAGGGATTTTCTAATTATCGTTGTTGACCATCCTACCCTCCGCCATAGCTCAATGACAAGATCACTAGTCTCGTACACCAGGGGTCGTGAGTTCAATTCTCTCTGTTGGCCCAGTTGTCGTGACCGAGTGGTTAAGGCGACAGACTAGAAATCTGTTGGACTGCGCCCGCGCAGGTTCTCGTCTTGCCGGAATCGCATAACTTTATTTGCGGTCGTTGTAATTTTAAAGAATGTATTCAGATGTAGTAACCGTTATTAACGTTATTCATAGCTGGATAGCTGGTTGGTTCACGGCCTCAAGGAAATTTCTCTATTTCTAATGATATGACATTTTATCATGTAACATAATCATTAGCGGTGCTATGAATGAGCTGTTTTAATAATGAAGTGTTATTTTAAGCATGTAGTTGCCAATCTGACACGGGTCGTGAGTTCAATTCGCACTGATGGCTCAGATGTCGTATGATGGCTCAGATGTCGTGGCCGAGTGGTTAAGGCAGTGGTTCTCAACCGGTGTGCCGCGGCACACTAGTGTGCCATTTACGTCTCTCGAGTGTGCCGCGAGCGATTTCTTCGAAACTTTCACATTATGAGCAAAATAATTCTAGTATATAGCAATCGATCAATAAATAATCTAAATCGAGCTTGATGTGAAGTTTGTACAATTCTCAAAGCCTCGCGCGGAAGCAGAGAAAGTAATTTTTCCGTCTTGCACTGGAATTGTCAAACAAATGTTTGTGACCAAAGTTGCAGCTGAATTGAAAACGATCCCGATGTCAAATGATACCATTCGTAGACGTATTTGTGACATGTTCAGAGATATTAGCATGTTGGGTAGATATCTTTGACCACCTAAATAAGACAAATTCCAGTATGCAAGCAAGAATGAAAACTGTTGCAAAATTAGAGAATTGAAAGAAATTCAAATGTGGTCAGTACAAGTAGAAGCAGGAATTTGTACCATGTTCTCCCATTTCTCCGAAACGAATAACAGGGAAATCGTGCAATTATTTGTTCGGCATCTCAATTGTTTGCATGCAAAAATATACGCTCATTTTCCAACACTAGTCACCAAAACTATGGATGGGTAAGAAACCCATTTTGCCACAAGAAACCCATTTTAATTTATATCTCAAAGAGGAGGTATAGAGCTGATTGACATCCGTACTGACGGAAGCTTGACGTTATGGTATAATGAGATGGCTGTCGACGAAGATTCAACGAAAATCCGGAAGGAATATCATTACATTGGAGAAAAGGCAATTGTGATTGTACTTCAATTATCCACGCCGTAACTTTGCGAGACTGGATTTGCCAATGGTCAATATAAAACCCCAAATAAATAGGGAGATTACTTGATATTGAAGAAGAGATGAGAGTGATAATGGCATTATCATATGTGCATGTGCAATGTGCATCCTGTGATCGAGACATTGACTGGATATGAGCTAGAAGTCGAGCGCAAATTTCTCACTGACTTGTGTTAGTAATGAAATTAAATAAATTGTTTTGTTTCCGGTAGAACTGTTCAATATTGCTTTCAGAACTACATGTAATTGCAGTAGAGTATATTGACTCGAAGGCTTTTCGTGTACCCCTTATCAAGAGTTAACAATGAGAAATCTACAGAAAACCAAATTGGCTAAATATGACGTAATAATGCAATAATAAAAATGAACTCCAGAGTCCAGACAAAGTTAGCTGTACCGGTATACTCCAGTAGTCGTGACAAGAGAGAATCAAATCATACAATACAATCAGAGGTGGTCAGTAACGAAGTACTTCTACTTTTTGGAAGTACTCAAGTAGTTTTCCTCTACTTCTGGTACTTACTCAAGTAGATCTGATTTTCTCTACTTTTACTTCTACTTCGTAAAATTTTGTGATCTACTTACTTACTTTTCGCTATTCTCAGTTTGTCAAGTAGAAGTAGTTTATTACCCCTAATGTGAAAGATAGCCTGAGGAATTTCGGGGCTGTTTTCACGGAGTATCAACATTCAATTTTCATAAAAGTCAAGTAAATCCTATAATTTTGTTGTGCTTCGCGCATAGTAGTGGTGGAATGACAAATATGTTTTCATGAAAGTATCAGTGAATATAATTCAGGTACCGGATTGCTTGGTTCCTCTCACACCTCATTGTCGCCCATATTAAATATTTCATCACAGTAAATATGGCCCATCATGACGTTTGAAACTACCGATTCGCAATCTAGCAGTTCCCAATCACATCGTAATCTAGCAGCACATTACGTGTCTTGCTAATCTCGAATATCCAGCTGTTTAACGCTACACCTGTTTCAGAAGATCACCTTTGAAGCTTTATGGACAAATTACATGAAATATATTTTCTGCTGTTTAAAAGTGGTAATTGTGTTTCACTTTCAATTGCGAGTATCATACTTTGAGTTCTAATTATTTTCAGTTCTTTTGTCTGCAGAACAAACATGTTGAACCTTAAAAGCAAGTGTAGCAATGCCTCTATTTTCCGAAATAAAAGGTACACTAAATATAACTTTTACGATGCACAATATTTGTTATTTCCTAATCGCGAAAAGTGATGAAACCGTATCCGATACAACTTCTACGTATTGCTCTTCGCCTGAACTTGGGGCCTTATAATATGGGGTGGGGTGCCATATCTAACGGGGTCTCCTAGTAAACAAAGGGTTAGTATTGCATTCTCATATCAATACTATAATTTTCATCCCATGGCGCGAAACAATGCTTATGCTGTCGAAAATTGATACCTCCTGGAATGCATCAATACGAATCAAGCTCTCTGCACCTACAGCATAGCTGAATTCGCAGCTTTTGACAGTCCATGCGTACGAGTTATGACTGTTTTCAAAACTACTTACTTACTTAAAAGTAGATTTAAAGTCAGTCAATTTTACTTCTACTTCAAGTAGTTTTAGGGGGCTTATTGAAAAAGTACTTCTACTCGTACTTGAGTAGATTTTTTCGTCGCTACTTCTACTTCTACTTGAGTAGTTTCCTTGACTACTTTGACCACCTCTGAATACAATACACCTTATACAGACAATTAACGGTATTTTAAGATTACATAGAAACTCGTTCTGCTTCTAATTGTGCCGCGAACTCTTGATGACGGGCACACGAAGAGTCTATGAGTTAATAAATTCCACTACTATGTAGTTATGAAAGAACTCTTCAAGTTCACTACTGCCAGTCACATATTTGAGGTATCTTTGCATTTTATCTGAGAGCTAATAAGTTGACTAACATTTCAAAAATGGCATTTTACGAATCATGCAACCTAATTCTAAAATCTGAATATAACGAACCCGGACCAGGACGGGGCTCGTTCACTTTCGGACCAAAAACCCTTTTACTCCGTAAGGCTGTACTGATTTTGGTCCGAAAGTGAACGAGCCCGTAGGTGCGTCAATTAGATGTTCCGGAATCACCATCCGTAAGTGGAAGAAAACATTGAAAATGTTGACATTTATCGTAGATTTTTGACTTGCTCAAGCTAATTCAGTCCTCCAAATTAGTATCGATGATCGTTTCTTAAGGTTTTATCAATATAAAATCCCTTAAAATAACAAATTCGCTACGATACTAGCGTCTTTGCATTGAGAAAAAATAGAAAATGGCAAATGCCAGGTTGACAATTTGTCTACGTCTGTGCCGATTAAGTTACCTAAAATCCCTGTTCTGATGAGAGTTAATACATAAAAATTTACGATTGACTGCAGAGGTGCTCACATTAGTCAGCAGCACCCACTTCCTGCTAAGTATTCAGGTGGTTTTCAGGTGCCGTAGGCCAAAAAATCTCACAACTACTGTGCGGTGTGCCGCGAACTATTTTTCATTTCCAAAGGGTGCCGCGAGGTCAAAAAGGTTGAGAACCACTGGGTTAAGGCGACAGACTATAAGGAATCTGTTGTTCTGTGCCCGCGCAGGTTCGAGTCCTGCCGGCAACGCATAACTTTATTTGCAGTCATCGTAATTTTTAAGAATGTATGCAGATGTAGTAACCGTTGTTAACGTTACTCCTAGCTGGATAGTTGGTTGGTTCACGCCCGGAAGGAATTTTCTCTATTTCTAATGATATTCAATTTTATCATGTAACATATTCATTAGCGGTGGTGTGAATGAGCTGTTTATCTTAGCACAGTGGTTCTCAACCTGTTTCACCCCGCGGACCGGTAAAATTTCAAAAAATGTCTGGCGGACCGGTGAACTTTCAAAATTGTAATGAAGCCAAAATGTAGAGTATACAACCGTGTTTTGCAATTATATGGTGCTAGAGAGTGACAGTTTATGGTAGTGAGTCTGCTTAGTTGAGGTAGAATTGCCTTGTCCAGATAAACGTGATACCGCCGAGAGTCGTTTACAGTCTTTCGAGCCGAAGGCCGTGGGTTTAATCGACTTCGCCAACTCGAATAATATTCTTCCTTTTGACAATATCTAGAGAAGAAGCGTTTCGCAGTCGAATCAAGCACATTGTCGTGCTATCTTGCTCATTGCCCACTGCCACCAGATGCAGGCTACTCTGGCAGCTACAAATACAATGCGTACCGCAAGAAAACACCTTACAGCAGCTATACCAGCCATGCGCAAATCCGGGCCGAAAAAGCACTTCGTCAGCCCACCACCAAAAACGTTGGTCTTGGGCCCCCACAAGGCGATAAGCAAAACTTCCGGGGTATTCGCCCCAGACCCTACAGTTAGGTGGGTAGGTTTTCACCTGTACTGATGAGCACATTCATTCTACTCAGTGTAAGCAGAGAGTTTATGTAGCTTAATCGCGCCAATAGCGAAAATTTTTGATCATTCATGATTTAATCGGTTTTCTCGATGCCGAAATTTTGGCACGCCTTACGGCAGGGTTGTAACTGAGTCATAAGGCTTCGAGTCACAAGTCAATCTCACTTTTATAGTTTTGACTCGAGTCAAATCTATAGTCATTTTCAATTCACCACCGAGTCAAATCCGAGTCCAAGTCAATGAGCAGAGGGTCAAGTCTGAGTCATGGTATTATGACTCGAGTGCATGCGAGTCCAAGACATTTTGTTGACTGTTCAGTTTCCAGTTAAAGTCTTGTTAAACCCACTTTTTAGAACTCTGTTTGATGATATCGAATGGTTCGCATTAATAATATCCTAATTTTCATCACTTTCAGCAGTTTTTGGTCGCATTTTCAAGTACGAGTACTAATAGACAAGATCCCAATATTGTGGTTGTTTTAATATTGTCCGAAATTACAATAAAATGTCGGTCCTTGCCGTCTGGGTCATATGAATTTGTTCGAATCATGCGCATTGACTCGAGTTCAAGTCGAGTCAATACACAGATTTACTCGAGTCGAGTCATTTCCGTATTTTGTGAAAACAACTCGAATCAAGTCGTATCATCCGAATATCGCAACTCGAGTGATTACAACCCAGCCTTTCGGAGTCCCATGTTAGCGTAAACTTCATAATGTGTTGGTACGTCGTGGCGCGGTAATAGCTGACGCTGAAATGCCTATTTCTATAAATCATGCGTATTTCTTGGAGAAGGGAACCTAACATGCAAGACATTCAGTGACACTAAATCGCGCAAAGAGCGAAAAGAAATTGAAAAATGTTGAAAGAAGTTTCAGTTTAAATACGCTATGATTTATGTTCATTTGCAAAATAATTTTGGGCCCTTTTCAAGCTCGGCCCCTCTCCAATTGGACGGTTTGGAGTGCCCAAGTAACGGCCCTGCACAAAATGAATGAATGAATTGAAAACGAATGATCGCGCTAACTGCACTGTTTAGCGATGAGCTCGTATCTGTTCAGTAGCCTACTTTACGCCTTCAACATTACATCTTGAAATTAAGGTATAAAATTGTAATATACCTGGCGGACCGGCAGGAATGTCGTCGCGGACCGGCGGTTGAGAACCACTGTCTTAACATATATTTGCTAATCTGACAGTGAAGGGTCGGTGCCTCACCAGCCATGATTATAACATCACGTCAACTGCCATGAACATTCATTGAATAAACCGATATCGGAACCCCAAATGGAAATACATTCGGGGATGTGATTGCTCAACTTCATTGGATGCTCGAAACAAATAAAAAAAATAACAGATAACTTAGTCATTTGCAGTAGTAATTTGCTGAGCCTTAACCCGTCACCTCCCTTCGATAGCTCAGTTGGTAGAGCGGTGGACTGTGGAATCCGGCTCGAAGGAGTTTTTGTATTATTTCGAATGCGAAGTTTATTACAAAGATTAAAACTTAAATATATACACAAGGACACGTCATTAAAAGAACAACAAAAGTCGACCTTACTCTCCACCGTCGTGATCTGCCGGACACCTGTACACGGGTGTCTGCCTAAACTCCAATCAACGCGTAGGCAGTTAATTAATTTCCCGTGTCGTTCTCAGTGGCTCGGGCAACAAGAAACATGGGCTACACAAAGGCGCAATTCGAATAATCTTCAATGCTAATATTTCCAATCATTGATTCCGTACACTGGTATGTTTCGGAATTTTGACAGCGGAAATAGACGTCCTACGATAACCCACTTGCTAGATCGATGCTCTTTATAGCCGTCAATGTTGATATCAATATAGGTCTATGGCACATAAGAGTTTTAGTTTATTTCAATTATTCCTCTTTGCCATTATGTTTTCTCTTCGATTTCCTATATATTGCAGCATGCGTGATTTTAAGAGTGGATATCAACAATACTTCGATAGCACAGCTGATAAGCATTGTTTCCCCAACGTTTCCGGAAAATCCACCAAACGGCCCCATGCCAATTTTAAATCACTGACTTGGAAATAAATAACAACCTGCAACTTCGTCCTACGGGTATATTGTCTTACTGGAAAACGCGATACACAACAGGCATTTTCTAATTATCGGTGTTGACCAACCCGCCCGCCTCCATAGCTCAGTGGCAAGAGACCTCGTCGCGTAAACCAGGGGACGTGAGTTCAATTCTCTCTGGTGGCTCAGTTGTCGTGGCCGAGTGGTTAAGTCGACAGACTAGAAATCTTTTGGGCTGTACCCGCGCAGGTTCGAATCCAGCCGACAACGCATAACTTTATTTGCAGTCGATGTAATTTTTAAGAATGTATGCAGATGTGGTAACCGTTATCAACGTTATTCATAGCTGGATAGCTGATTGGTTCACAATCTCAAGGAATTTTCTCTATTTCGAATGATATCCACTTTTATCATGTAACATAATCATTAGCGGTACTATGAATGAGCTGGTAATAATGATCTGTTATTTTCAGCATATATTTGCCAATCTGACAGTGAAGGGTCAGTGCCTCACCAACCATGAATCTCACATCACCTCAACTGCCATGAACATTCATTGAATAACCGATATCGAAACCTCAAATGGACATACATTCAGGGATGTGCTTGCTCAACTTCATTGGATACTCGAGATGAAGAGATAAAATACATATAACTTATTCATTTTGAATAGTAATTTGCTGGACCATGCCCACCACATCCCTTCGATAGCTCAGTTGGTAGAGCGGTGGACTGTAGAACGCCTGGAGCCGATATCCATATGTCGCTGGTTCGAATCCGGCTCGAAGGAGTTTTTGTGTTATTTCGAACGCGAAGGTTATTGCAAATAATAGAACTCTCCCTCCACCCTCGCATGCGGTCTGCTGGCCAACTGCAGTGTACACGGCTATCCGGCTAAACTCCAATCAACACGTAAGCGATCATGAATTTCACGTTCCATTCTCAGCGGCTGGATCAATACTAAGCATGGGCTACACAAAGGCACATTTCGAATAATCCATATTGCTATTATTTAGTATTCTCGAGTCCACACACAGGTATGTGCGAAATTTGTAACCGGAAATCGGCGTCCTTCAATAACCCACTTCGTAGATCGATGGTTTTCATCGCCGTCAATGATCATATTCATTTAGGTCTCTTGCACTAATGAGTTTTTGTTAATACCCATTATTCTTCCTTGACAATATTGGTTTTCTTCAATTGCACATAGGCTATTTCAGCATGTTCGATTTTAGCAGTGGTTGTTGCGTACCACACCCACCAGCCGCCATAGCTCCGTGGCAAGAGCCTTGCTCCCGTAAACGAGGGGTCGTGAGGTCAATTCTCACCGGTTGCGCAATGTTCGTTGCTAAGGCGACAGACTGGAAATCTGTTGGCTCTGTCGCACATCTTATTTTTCGTCATCGTATTTTTTCAGAATCTGTGCAGAATGCAGTGACCATTATTAACCTTGTTCATATAGTTGGATAGCAGGTTGGTTTACGCCTCAAAGGAAGTTTCTCTATTTATAATGATATCCATTGTTAAACATAATTAAACATAATGGAGCATATTCAGTAGCGTTGCTATGAATGAGCTGTTATTTTTGGATGGGAGTCGGACCAGAGAACTGAAAAACAGGATCGGTGTTCGACCAGAAAATATATCGATCCGCTCCGGTCTGCATATTTTGTTTGTTTCAGACTGATACACTTTTTATTCATTTATTCCGTTTATCCTAACATGTGCTCTTACATTTATCCTGTCAGTCTTACAACTGACTGTTGCAGTGCGACGTATCCAATTTATAGCAAATCCACCTATCACCTGCAGTAGACTCGATGATCAACAGATCGCTTCGCCGCAGCTTCATTTTGCAATCAAAAAGCATTTTGTCTTTATTAAGGACTGAACATCATGCCATTTGGTGTACAGAACTTCAAAATAACGCAAATCAATAACTGAATATTGTTAATTTATTCGCTTAAAGCTTTTCGACCGACTCCCATCAGTAGCGAACGACAGTAATAGAGCGAATCTAATTCGAAATGTGGGAACTATTTTATCTGTGTGACGTAATAATACTAAAACAAACAACTAGTAAAACAGGACATTTTCTACGTCCAAACGGTTTCGGTTTTCTGAAATCTTCGAGTTTACGAACCATGGTCATTTTATCGATGTGATCGAGATGACCATTCGACACAAAGATTAACCGAATGATTTCCAATTCAGATTTAAGTTTGACGCTACTATAAATCATTAGAGCCCTGTATACCTGAGTTCCAATCAAATTTACTTTACGTTGTTCTGAATAAAAAAAGTCCCACCAGATGTATTGCCCGCTGAAAGTAGGCTTACGGTAAACTAACGTCGAGGTAATTTTTTAGAATATTTACAGATGCAGTAACCGTTTTTACCACTAATCGTAGCTGTGTGGCACAGTGACTAGATCAGGGGTCGCCAACTCAAAATAGGTCGCGGGCCACTTTTCCAAATTCCTGGAGGCCGCGGGCCGCATGACATCAATATCGATATAAAAGTAGGCAACGCAGTTCAACAACCACGTCTGATAATTCTACGTTATTACAACGCTGTGCTTTCTAACATAGGCGACGGTTATAATCACCACAAAAGAACTAATATTTTATTGAACAAACACAAATACAACAAAAAGTAACATGATCATCAATGTCATTATATTTTGGACTATGAGCTGTACACGTTACCTGACAATGACAACACTCTTTAGCCGCTAAAACAGGGGTGGCCAACATTTTTGTAATTCACGGCCGCATTTCGCGTACTCATGTAGCCTGCGGCCGCATACCGGTGGTTAGTCGTGATAAACTAGCTGGGGCCAAATACCCACGTTATCATGTCCATATCCATTGCCGGTACACTCCGAACTAATCTATATGCACATATCGGCTTACTATGCGTACCAAATCGTCAGTAGTTATGTTGTAAAGAGCCACAGAGAACCAATCTGTAGTCGCGCGAAGCGCGAAAAATTTTTCCTGTTCATGAGTGAATTTCGTCAATAAATATTAGTATAGTTTCACATATTACTATAATATATTTATCCTTTCTCGGCCAATGTGATCAGATTCCCAGATACAGCTGATGCAGGGGGTATCTGTGAAAACTTAGGGTTGTTATTACAAGTGTCGACAGCCGCATAATTTTCCTTCTACTGCTGCAGATTGGCCACCCATGGATTGAAGAATCAATATTGGGGTTAGCTATACACGGTAGGCCTACTTGCTAGACAACTATCTCCTCGTAAAGCATGGTCTTTTGGAGCGCCCGAAGTCGTTTTGCAGGCGTCTCGGTCTTGGCAGTGGTGGGCCATTGCCCGTCAAGGCAATATGCCCATTCGTACCAGCAAATTATTCATCCATGGAATGATATTACCATGCCGAAGCCGTATCAACTAGTGAGTAATAGTGATAGTGGGCACATAGAATGGATCACTTTGAAAAACAACAACATTATGTTTCAACTGAAATCAATTTTAGCGTTTCAACATGATTTACTAAGCGTTTTTCTGAATTTTTTTCAAATCAGGTCGCGGGCCGCAAAATAGGACCTCGCGGGCCGCATGCGGCCCGCGGGCCGCGTGTTGGAGACCCCTGGACTAGATCAATAGTCTGGTAAGTCATGGGCCCTGAGTTCAATTCTCACTGCTGTCTCAATTTTTATGTCCTAGCGGTTGAGGCGGCTGACTAGAAATCTGAAGCGTTCTGCATGCGCAGGTTCGGGTCCTGCCGACAACGCTTCTCCTGTTGCATTTACAAATTAATATACGTCACGAAGGCTGCATGCGTAGGTATCTATGTAGGCCTACTATACCTGCTTTAGAGTATATTATATCGACATAAGACGTAGAGTTTACGTAAAATCCTCACGAGTGACATACCTACATATCCACATTTCCGGCAATATCTTTGACAGGGTCACAGTCAAGAAATTATTTGTGATGAAATAGGCAGTGCGACGTCTCATCGGGTTCACGTTCGCACTTACACTTTCAGTGGCTGTCATCGCCGCAACTCCTTAGTTCCAGCAATCGGTTAGCGTGTCGTACTTATACAACAGATACGGAGACATGCGGAGAATGCGAGTTCCGAGCCTCGCCTAGAGCAATATTTTGCACTTATTTGTGTAGCTGTAAAACTTGCGCGCAATAGAACCACAACTACCTGATCCCGCATTCTTGTATACCCAAATTGCATAGGTGCTAATAGTCCTTTGTCGTTGTTTCGATTAACATTGGTATTGAGGTATGTTTGCATGAACACGCATATTTCGATTCAACACCCTTCCGACACAGAAAGTCTGGAAACTTGTCAGAAGTCGTAAATGAGTACCTGTAGAGTGTAGACACGATCACGTAATAGCCTGCAGTTCACTGCATAACGTTAACGTTGAGTATATTTTTCCACCGCTCCAATGGCATTTCACTTGGCTATACAATATGGGTAACGTACCTTGGGATGGGGAAAGCAGGACACGTTAATCAAGCTACAAAAGTTAGTTTACTGTAATTTAAATAGCTGATTTTGAAATATTTACTGGAAATCTAAATCTTATTGTGTTGCGTAAAGAAAAGGTCATCTCACCGATTCGACTCGCTAATTACCCGCTCTAACGTCCGCATTGGGTAACTCCTCCTATAGGAGGACATATGATAACCCTGCTACAGAACGAACATTAATATAACTGGAAATGATAGCGATTTTGGGGGTGTGGTGGACCGTCTTCAGCACCGTAACTGCCGCACCCCAGACCCCCCAATTGGCCGAGTGGTTAAGGCGACAGACTAGAAATCTGTTGAGCTCTGCCCGCGCAGGTTCGAGTCCTGCCGACAACGCGAAAAATTATTTGCAGTCGAATTTATTTTTGAGAATCTATACACTATGCAGATGTAGTTACGGTTAATAATGTTATCCATGACTGGATAGTTGGTTGGTTCACGCCCGCAAGGAATTTTCTATATTTCTGATGATATCCACATCTATCATGTAATATAATGGAACATAATCAATAGCGGTGCTATGAATGTGCTGATATTTTTTGACATTTATTTACCAATCTGACAGTAAAGGTTCAGTGCCTCTCCAACAATGAATCTTTAATCACGTAAAGTGCCATGAACATTCGTTGAATAAACCAATATCGGAACCCCAAATGAACATACATTCGGGGATGTGGTTGCTCAACTTCATTGGATACTCGAAATGAATAAACAAATACAGATAACTTATTCATTTGCTGTAGCAATATGCTGAGCAGACATGGGGTAATCGCGATTAGTAATCGTAATCGATTACGACGATTACAGCATTTTCAAGTAATCGTAATCGCAATCGATTACATTCGAAAAAATTCCGAAGTAATCGTAATCGTAATCGACTACTTCCCATATCTAATCGATTTCTTTGTGAAAGAACGATTACTTTTTATTTATACAAGTACTATGACATGTACTGAACATTCGTGAACAAGGAAGATGTATTATTGTATTATACCAGGTTCATGATAGCACAAACGTCCGATTTTTAAATGCCATTGCTCATTATTACGTCACAAGTAGCCTATCAGCTTTGCTAGTCATTGCGTAAGAACCAAGAAGTATCCAAAGTAAATAGATATTCGATGTGACTGTAAGAACACCCACCGTGCTGTATCAGGTTATCAAGACGTTCCACACGCCAGTACCCCGCAGCAGGATAATTAATCACCACTCTAGACTCTACCGAGTAACTTTTGTATTAATGTTTGGTTATGCAAACGCAGTTTGACCGTTGCCGCTTAGCGAGCATTAGGCCTATATGTAGTACGTATACGTACGTACAGCGGATAGAGATTTTAAATTTTGTACCAGTCAAATAAAACATTACGGTTTCCACAACGAAGCAATAAAAATACACAGCTGCTGATATATATCATAACCGAGCCGTTTTTTGCCGTTTTTCGTAGCGGCTGCTTACAGTACATTATATGTATTAAGTTGAAGGCAGAATTTTATGTTTTCTTCATCTTCTTCTCATACGACTCTACTCGAAACAGGCGCCAATGGTTATGTCATAATTCTTTACTCAACATTGGGACCTGCCGCCATAGCCATGATCTTATATATCATGTTAACGTGGGTTTTAGCTAGTATCAGGACCAAAACAGCAATTCGTCCCCCAGTCCAAACGTTGGTCTTTGGCCGCCATAGGGTGATATTTTCAAGTCGAAGACTGAATTTCGTCTATAATATCGGTTATTGCATTATATTATTCCAATATATATTGAAGTTCTGTACCTCCAAGAAGCTGTTGAATATATTATTATTAATTTTTAATCCTATCTTTCTCTCTGCCCCCGATGGTCAGATTTACCTGTAGAGCTGCGGCACGTAATTCATAATCATACCGCTTGTTGTCTTATTGTTATAATTACTTTAGCGTATATTGTTCATTCGTGACTCCCGGTCTGTTATAGGCCTATAATCAAAAGATAATGTTGTATCCCAAACGTAGCAGACTAAAAGAAAAACTTTCGTGAGACGCACACACAAATTATCATGTCTTTAATGCTCTGTGGGTGTGCGGGAGGCATTTGCATTGTGGGCTCGGATTGGAAGGACCGGATCAGTAGTCACGCCCACCCAGCGCGGCAATTGACAATGGACACATACCCTAAGTTTCGGCCAAAGTCTTTCTATAGTAGCACACTTCGTGAAGTCGCGTGTTGGTCGAAATTACATATGTCTTTTGGTGTGTCGTGGCATGGTATTGACTGGAACCTAAATACCTATTGATATAAAATAGGGTTGCATTTAAAACAAAAATAAATTTAAAGAGAGCATGTTTACAACAAGGCCCTTGTTGAAAACATGTTTTTTATTTTATTTTATTTCTATTTTTTCAAGCCATGACGTGACGAATGTGGATTGACATTGACAATTGAAAATATAGGGTAAATATGGCTACTTTGACGAAATATCCGTACTATAACTGTTGAACGGATTATTGTGAGGGGTTCCAACCATCCCATATCTATGTACGTCGGGTAAATCGGGTGGTAATTGTGGAAAGCATATTTTTACAACTTGAAAAAACTCAATTTTGTTAAAGCCTTTGTTTAAAACACTGTTTAAAACATGTAATCGTGAGTAATCGTGATTACTTTTCCAATGTAATCGTAATCGTAATCGACTACTTCCTGATTTTGCTGTAATCGTAATCGTAATCGTAATCGCGTCATTCGGAAGTAATCGTAATCGCAATCGATTACATTCATGAAGTAATCACCCCATGTCTGATGCTGAGCCATGCTCCATCATGTCCCTTCGATAGCTCAGTTGGTAGAGCGGTGGAATGTACAACACTTATCGTTAGACATACTTGTGTAGGGTTACCAGAATTCCTCCGAGGAGGACGCCTAAATGTCGTCCTTTTTGGCAATTCGTCGTCCTTTACACGTTTTGGAGCTAAAATAGTGGACTGATTGTAGTGAGTATGGGCATAAATAGAAAATCCGTGGTACGAACGAACGCGACGACCTTTTTTTTACTAAATAACCTGCTAGAGTGAAAGAAAATACTGTAATTTTTGGCACCTAGCAGGAAAGTTGACCTTTTTTTAGACAAAGTCGGTGAAGTTGAATAATTTTTCAGGATTTTCCATCGGTATTCTAAGTTTGAAAATTTCGACAAAGTGTACTCCTTTCCCGATTCAAAAATATGATAAGGTGATAACCCTATGCTTGTGACGCATGCTGATCGCTGTTTTTAAAGTATATTATTATCGTCGTAGGATATATAGCTTACGTAAACTCCTCACGAGTGACACATCTACAACTCCGACAATATCTTATGCAGACAGGGTCACAGAAATTAAATTATTTGGTTTGCCGGAACTCCGTAGCTCCAGTGGCGCAAGCGGTTAGCGCGCCGTACTTAGACGACAGACACGGAGACATGCGGAGGCTGCGAGTTCGAGCCTCGTCTGGAGCAATATTTCGCACCTATTTATGTTGCTGCGCGATAGAACCACAGATACCTGACCCCGCATTTTCGAATACACACATTGCATCAGTGCTAAACTTCCTTTGTTGTTTATTCCATTAACATTGATATTGGGTTATATGGAGAGTTGGTCAAAGTAGTCACTTTCGCTACTCAAGTAGAAGTGGAAGTGATGCCATAATTTCTACTCAAGTAGAAGTAGGAGCAGGCCATTCACAAGTAAGTAAGTAGGTATTCTACGCCTATTTTTGCCTAAAAAACTGAAACCTGTCAAGTAGAAGTAAACATAGTCTAAAATCGTAACTACTTAAAAAGTAGTGCGAGTATGCAAAATCGACTTCAAGTACTTCAAAAAGTAGAAGTACTTCGTTACTGGTCAGTTTCCTCTGGGTATATGGGAATGGACACGTATATTTCGATTCACCCCCTTCAAACAAACGTAGTCTGGAAACTTGTCAGAATTCGTAATTGAGTGCCTATAGACACAATCTCGTGATAGACCACAGTTGACAGCACAAAGATAGCGTTGTGTATCTGTTATCACCAGACATGGGGTAATCGCGATTAGTAATCGTAATCGATTACGACGATTACAGCATTTTCAAGTAATCGTAATCGCAATCGATTACATTCGAGAAAATTCAGAAGTAATCGTAATCGTAATCGACTACTTCCCATATTTAATCGATTTCTTTGTGAAAGAACGATTACTTTTTATTTGTACAGGACTATGACATAAACTGAACATTCGTGAACAAGGAAGAGGTATTATAACAGTTAGTGATAGCACAAACGTCAGATTTCCAAATGCCACTGCTCATTATTACGTCAGAAGTGGCCTATTAGCTTGGCTCGTCATCGCGTAAGAAATATCCAGCTATCCACACATGTGAATAGATATTCTACGTACATTAGTGTGATTTTAAGAACACTCACCGTGCTGTATATCAAGTTATCAATACATTCCAGACGCCACTACCTCGCAGCAGGATAATTAATCACCACTCTGCCTAGTTTAAAATAGTAACTTTTGTATTGATGTTTGGTTATGCTTATTAGCGAGAATCATTTGTATGCGAAATGGGTCATCGATATCTCATGTGCACTATCGACGGTGGTTTGATTTAGCGCGTCCGCATGCAGGCCTACTGCCATCCGCAGAAACACTGTCGTCAAACAGTAACAATCTCTGAGTGTAATATTGTTTTTGTTTATGCATCTTTTTGATTAAAACTTATGCCCGCGTCTGAACAAAATGTGGTTGTTGCCATTGCCAAATCTGGGTAATTAGGTATGACTAGCGCACCGTGTAATTGTTAATATTGCAGGTTTGCGGCATGCCTGCAATTTCGTTATCAGCGCAGCCATGCCGGCCGATTGTACATGTACAGTACGGTCTGATAAAATCGATCACTACTATGTATTTTGCACAGTAAACTTATGCTGATTTCAGCAAACTAACGATACTTATTAGATATACAAATTCGACCTCATCGTTAGAAACGTAGATTTCATCGCGCGTTCTGAGAAACACCATCTTCTATCGCGATTTGACGACCAAATATCCGTTCACCTTTTACAAATTAAAGTGCATTATATGCATCGATGAGGGCCGCAGGCCGCGTTTAAAGTATTTAGTGAACCATTTTTGTGATATATATTCTCGGAGCGCGAATTGAACATTTATTGTGTGGCTGCTCGTTGGAAATTATTCCAGCGCGCATCATATTAATCCAATTATGCTTTGCGAACGTAAATCGGGAAATGCAGCAATGCAGTCAAAATCGAGGTTTTAATCAGCAACTAATTGTCGCGATGTGAGCTACTCAATACTAAGTCAAAACCCATTGCGTTGGCGGCAAGGGATAGTAACTGATTGGCTGCGCACGTTTGTATTCATCATTCTTGCCTGTCTTTCGTGTCCCAGAATTGTCGCGCCATGTTACTGCTCAGTCCAGCGATGAATGCCGAGCTTGCGGCAATCAATGACCTAATTTCGCAATCACCTCAGCGGGAGAACGCGTCGCGTTACATTTGGCGATGCGATATGCGTACAGAGACGAATCACGTTAATTTGCCCTCGTAACACTGATAACACGACTTGTTGAATTGCAACTGAACATTAGCGTCAGAATGGTCATTTCAAAAGGCTGGGGTTTTGCGTTTTTAAAGGGGGTTTGACACCCCCAGACTACGCGCCTTCCGCCACCCCATTCAAAAATAAAAGTCGGCGGCTATGGAGCCTATTACCATCCCGCCCGCCGGTATAGTAGCCTATTTAATAATCTGGGGCAGCTTTAGGGTGTCTCTGGTCTGAACCTTCATATTGCGAGGATAGTCCGAAATGAGGAGTAACATGCAGTCACCTGCCATCCATCTATTTTTACAATAGAAGGTACTAAATGTAGTTTTACGGCTGTCACCGAAATAATTTTAGGGGTGCATGTTGAGACTACGACGACAAACTACAGAATGAACTGAATTGTCCATATATTTACAACATCAGTCACTATTTTGATTTGCAATGGTGACCACAGGACGCAATAACCATACACACGCGATACGGCCTTGCACTCCATGTGGTATTAAGATCGCATCGAGGAGTTGGCGAAATTGATGATATTTTTGTTCAAGTCATAAGCTGCCGTAAGTTCACGTTTAGGCTACTTAAAAATTATAACCCTCTCGGACTAATTCACAATAGGCAGATAGTCACCTAAACCCCCTAAACATTTAGGAGTGTTTTCGAAAATTGCACCTATATTTTTGCGTCATTGTCCATTGGCCATTGGACGCCTCCAATTAGCTGGTAAAACCGGAAGGTGACTCTGAATCTCGCTTTGAGCCTGAAATCCAGTTCCAGAAATGCCATGAGCCAGTTAGTCTATACAAGCCAGTCAATAGCATCCGCGAGTAATAAATTAAAAACCATTGTTTCCTGATATTGTTTAATCCACTCGTCAATCTTTACGGATATCAAGTAGAAAGTAGTAAGTAGTATTTTGATAGGTTTGCATCACTGAAATGTGCGATCGTCACATAACATCTAGGATATGCAGATTAGGGATGGTGTGAACATGAGGTTCACGTTCGCGTTCTGTGTGTGAAATAGGGTTAGTTCGGATATCAATGATTTTCACTATCCGTATAACGGATATATCCGTATATTTTGAATTTATCCAACCGGTCAACCGGATATTAACTGCTAAGTGAGCCAATCGAGTTCACGAGGTCTGCATGAAAAACGGATCGCAAAATCATTACACAGTGTAGACCTATATGCAATGTTTCCTCTAATTTTTCTTGAGTCTGGGCGCACTCACTAACTCATTGCGCTCGGTCCCTTGAACAACAGTGCGTAGCGACTAAATAAAGGTCGTCACTTCGGATTTTCTGTTCCAGCTTAGAATTTCTGTGCGCAAAGTCCGTGTCGGCAATAAGCGATTGCGCACGTGCGCAGGTTTGAAGGAACATTGCCTATATATACAGTACAGTGTACTGTACACGCGCAGTAAGAGCGAATACGAGACATATGGATACGGATATGGATATGAATTTGATTAGAAGGCCATTAGAAAACGCTTAACTTAAAATGGCCTAAAATGGCTCAGAATGTGATCATGACTTGATGTCATCCGAAAGTTCATTCAAATTCGATACATGGATGTTTTCCCTTTCAAGAAGACGGGTTTCAACAGATTTCATGATGAATCAAGATTGAATAGACCTAACTGATATACCCTTTTTCAGTGTTGGGATCAAGTCACTACCTTCGAGTCACGAGTCATTTCGAGTCATTGCACATTTTGACTCGAGTCAAGTCAAGTCAATCGATTTTCAAAGGTGACTCGAGTCAAGTCAAGTCACTCGATTTTTGGAGGTGACTCGAGTCAAGTCGAGTCAAGTCAAGTCAAGTCACGAGTCAAGTCACAATTCAAGTCAAATTGCCTTTTCGAAGTATGGGGCATGATTACGTCATTGCATTTTGCTAGCTGTCTGATTAACAGATTTATGTGGTCATTGATTCTGAGCCGATGAATGAATATAAAGTTAAATATACACGCAAGAAGGCACTGTATCGCTCACATAGGCATATACGTAGAACTGTTCAACTACGTAAGTAATTGCATAGCCTCAGTTTATAGTTACCAGTCAAACTTGAAAAATGAATTGATAAGAAGAACTACATTACTCATTTACATGTTGATATGATACCATTCGAGCTAACACCAATGGTTGAGGAGTATATAAACTATATTCGAATTCAATTTCAATAAAACAAGAGGTTTGGTTAAGGTATAAGAACAGAAAACAGAAATGAATATTTTGCTATTAAAATACCTCACTACTAGTTTTGTCACTACTAGTGATTTGTCGCTCTCACGGGTTACACCGGCGTTTCGCGAACAATCCGAACATAAGATAAAGTGATTTTTAACGACACCGATTACTTGATGACTTGAAATTGACTCGTGAATTTTGCTCCGAGTCACGAGTCAATCCACATTTTTGATGCGCCGAGTCAAGTCAAGTCAAGTCATTTTTGCAAAGTGACTCGAGTCAAGTCAAGTCATACGAAAAAGGTGACTCGAGTCAAGTCATGACTCGAGTCATCCCAACACTGTATCCTTCAAGTGAAGATTAGAGTGAATATTTTTTCGCCATATAATGACGGCTAGAATACGTTGGTGGTTCACAACAGGCCCATGTGACATATTTGCCGACTTTCAGAACGGCGCGTTGGAGAGCATTTCTCTCAATACGTTACCGAATATCTGGACTCTGTCTGTAGCAGGGGTTCCCAAGCCCAACCCAGCCGTTTTCAGGAGTCATGCAAAGATATGTAAAATTAAAATCCTCTAATTTTATGATCTCCATAACCACTCCACTATAATTGTATACACCAGTTGTTTAATTAAAATGAAGTGTTATTAATTATTTCGAAGCTTTGAAAGTAATAGGAGGGCCAATGAGTTTATAATTTTTCAAAGGGGGCGACGGTGTTAAAACGGTTGGGAACCCCAGGTCTGGAGTGACGTCATGATTTCCCAGTTTACCACGCTGCAGTATTCATCCACTTATGAGATGCTCATGAAGACATACACAATTGACATATGCACTGTCATATATTTGACACTGTGTTGATTTAATCACCCTCGATATCTGGGCCACTGAGAGATAGAATACACATGACATACTTTTGGCTACGCGGTAGTGCGCGAGTCATTCACTGAATCAGTATGTAAATTTAAGGTGATATGTATAAAAGCATACAATTTCACTGCTCTTAAGATATGGAAATAAACAAGGCAGCAGCTCAAATGCTTACTTGGAGGTGAACGAATACGAAATTTACGTAGCCTAGGCCTACGACAACCCCGGTTGAAGAGCACTGCTCTACACTATAGACCAGGGGTGGCCAACCTTTTCGGCTAAAGGGCAGGGTTGTAACCAAGTCACATGGTTCCGAGTCACGAGTCAATCTTACTTTTGTGGTTTTGACTCGAGTCAAGTCGAGTCATTTTCAATTCATCACCGAGTCGAGTCCGATTCCAAGTCACCGTTTGAAGGGTCAAGTCCGAGTCATAGTGCTATGACTCGAGTCGAGTCCAAGTCACTGTATTGAAGTGATGTTCAACTCATGTCTTCAATCATGTTTGGGTGATATCGAATTCGTTTGATAAATGTTGCGTGTTTTTTTCGTGGAGTAAGATTACCAAATAATCAAGAAATTTGCCACCATGAAATCGCGCGAAGCCACCATGCATAAAAGTTGCATAAATTTTCGAAAAATACTCTATAATTTATGCTAATTAACGAAATAATTTTGGGCCCCCTTTCAATAAAACAATCAGTTTGGTTAAGGTAAGATAAGAACAGAAATATACATTTTGCTATTCTATTATGTACTTTACCACTAGAGTTACGACAACGTAAGCTTTAAGCTTCGATCACTTTGTTTATCGGCTCGTTGGTCTAGGGGTATGATTCTCGCTTCGGGTGCTAGAAGTCCCGGTTTCAAATCCCGGACGAGCCCTTGCCACTATAAGGTGTGTCGAGATAGCGCAGTGGTATAATCCGCGGCTGCAACACCAATGGGTGCGGGTTCGAGTCCGACCGAGGTCGACTTCTGAATTCCGATACCTAGGTGTTGGCGGTTTACCTAGGCTCCTCCTCGTCACCTCATCTGCGTCAGCGGTGTCTTACAAAAGCCTAGAGGTGGGCCGTGCTATAAGTCGGCAGTTACGGAAAGGGACGTAGTTTTATTTTTGTCCTTGATGTTTTTGCGGCATATACACCGACTCATGAAAATAAAAAAGAATATCGGCCTGGTGTAAATGACCATAGTAGTCGACAAACACCATGAATACCCCAAAACAAACAAACAAACAAACTTTGTTTGCAGTCAATCTATTTGTGAGAGAACAATCGAGGCTCGGTGAATTGCACGCTCATTGAATGATTGGTCGCTCTCACGGGTTAGACAAGCGTCTCGCGAACAATCCGAGCATATCCAAGATGCAGTGATTTTTATCGACACCGATTACTTGATGAGTCGAAATTGACTCGTGAGTTTTGCTCCGAGTCACGAGTCAATCCACATTTTTCATACGCCGAGTCAAGTCAAGTCAAGTCATTTTGGCAAACTGACTCGAGTCAAGTCAAGTCATGCGAAAAAGGTGACTCGAGTCAAGTCATGACTCGAGTCATCCCAACACTGGATGAATGTGGTTGGCCCCTGGCTACGCCAATGCGTAGAAACTGATGTTTTGGTCATCATCAGATTTCGCGGTCAGGTTAATAAAATTTTGGTTGGCCTTGCAATTTTACCTGATGTTATATCTAATTTAGAGAATTACCTCGCAGGTCACACACCTTCTCGCGGGCCCCATTTGGCCTCCGGGGCACGGTTTGGCCGCCACTTATCCGTATCGTTACTTGTAACAGTGATTGATGGTACATAAAAATCCTATTATAGTTGTTATTATTAGTAATTCAAAGATACATTTGAAAGCAATCGTTTTCATAATATTGAAGTTGGAGTCATTTTCACAAACTCCGACTCTAGCCACTACAGTTTTCACGACTCCGACTCCATCAAGTGAAAACTGGCCAAATTTGCGTGTATAATCAACACTTTATTAGTTACTCGATTCAGACTAGATGGGAACTCCATCATCTTTATCCAAGACAGTGAGCAAAGGGCAACGACTCTAAATCATGTCTCGTAGTTTGAGAATTCCATTAGACTCGAGTCACCGGACTCTAAGTGTGCAACGACTCGTGACTTGATCCAGACACTGGAAAAAACATGCAAGCGGCCCGCGCGTTGGTTACCCCTCATCTACTATAAACAGTACTTCGTTATAGGGACACATCTCCCGACACAAATGAGTCAAGAACACTGACCACAACCTCCAGACCTACCTAAGCCCCAATCCCATCATCAGACAACAATATCGACACACGCCACAGCTATTCAAGAACGAAAGGAACATTCCACGGAGTTAATAATCCTACAAAGCACCACACACGTTCACATACCACAACGAAATTGCAAGAATAACGACACACATCCGCCCTACAGATTGAACTGCAGCTTCGCTCCGCCCGCCGAACGCAACGACACCACGTAAACGCGCTCGTAGTGCGCGAAATCAGCGGCCGGCTCTTCCCATCCATCCACTACTGCTTCCAAATAGGTCCCGTGCACAGCTTCGCAAAACCTCTTATTTAAAGCAAACATCCAGTTGGCTACAATATTGATGACCAACACCAGCATCGCACCATAAATATCCATTAAATAAATCAGAACTCAGTCGGCGGTGAAGCAGAGTTGTGACAACAGGCCTGCAAATTCACCATCCAATTCATCAGAATCGCTTCAATCCATCGGCATACTAACACGGGCGACGCACAACATATAGGAACGCAAAACTAAAGTTGCAGCGACACAGAGAAATAAACTACGATGGTCATGTCTTCCTGCGTTTGTTGGCCGGAGTTCCGGAAGGATAGGCTTCGCTGAGAGGTTGCTCGGAGATTTTCTTCTGTTTTTCGATATCAGCCTCCATCACAGGGACCCAGTTGCCTGGAACTGTCAGTCTGAAAGGAATACCGGTGTGTAAGGGGGACTAGCATCTCAAAAGAGGTATCTCGCGAATGGCTACACACATCACTATGAAATTTTCACAGCTGCTAGGTGTCGCTACGTCATAAACAAAATATCACAAATTAGATATGACAGCAGAAATAGTGCTATAACACGCCAAACACCATACCTCAAAATTGCGACGCCCTGTTTGGGATCTAAGGCCTGTTTTAGGAAGTAATACGACAGTCCTACATGCTGCTAAACTTTGAAGAAATACGAGCAACTCATCCTTGAGAAATTTCGTTTTTAAATTTGAAGTTCAATTTTTTTTTCAGAAATTTGCCGTGCAGCTCAGACCAAGGTATACCTACAACCAAGGCCAAACGAAAATTAGCAAAATATAGATCTGGATGTTGGCTTTTCAAAAATTCCGTACAAATGTTTGGTTTATGATGATATATTGAAAATTTACGATGGAGAAAAACAATTGAACATTTTCGCAGTAATATTGAAATTTTGCAATTTTTACATATGCCATGACGCAAGAACAGAGGTACCATGTTCATATTTCAAACCCCCCAAAAAAAGAATTGAAAATTTTGATAATTGATAGTCCGCTATAAAGTCATGTTAGAAGCACCTCCAATCCGATTCCGCGTCCCCCGAAGCCGAATCTTCCTCCATTGATACATCTGCAACCGGCTGGCTCTCTTCCGCCTCTGATGGTTCTTCGGGGGTCTGCAAAATGAGACGATTCACAATCTGCATGGCTCGTTTAAATACGTAGCACTAATGTGCACTGGGTTATTTGTTTCTAATTAGTTGGTTGCGGACTTTTAAAGGTCATTCGCTCTAATTTTAGTTGCGAGTTTTAAAAAGTGAGTGGTTGGGCATTTTGAAAATACAGTAGTTTCTGTACAAGTCTGGACCCAAGCAGACTTGGCTAGTTGTCTGATTACCTGAACATATTCTAGTCCAATTCCATGGCTGGGGTCCAGCTATAGCACGAGCAATGAAATTGAAAAATACTATAATAAGACTAATCAACGTCCTGATGAAATATAATAAGAAAAATTTTATCAAGTCGCAGTAGCAAACAGATTTGTACTGCGTATTTTATCCAAATTTTTGCTACCTTTTTTAGGCTTTGGTTGGCAAAATTATAGTATTAGGTAAAAAAACAGTGATGTAGACAACATTATCAGAATGAAGCAACACGGTTTGTCACCAGCAGTATACGTACGACTTGAGTGTTGTCAGCCAACTACTGCTGCTGTTGAACATTCTTCCTCCATCCTTGGCAGGCTGCTTAGTAATGACAGACACTTTCTGTTCTGACGTATGTTGCTTACAGCCACCTTGTTCACATTTACTTCAATGAAGCTTTAGTTAGTTATGTCGACGCGATAGTCAGTTGACGCAGTGTTGGCAGCCAACAACTGCAGTTTTCAAGTCGAAAAAGTTTTTTTTCAGGTTAAACTACTTTGTAAGGACAGACAGTTCCAACCAGAAATAAAGATAAGTAGTACGATTCTAACATTATGTGCAAAAACACCTTATTTACATACACGAGGATAAATTCTGTCAAAATGAATTTTTTTAAGGTTGAAAAATGTCGAAATTTTGATTTTTTTCAGGTCAAAATCTTCCTGTTTTTAGGTAAAAAAAAAATCGCCCTACTTCTAACACATTGTTACGTACAACTGACCTGGACTTGTACCTCTGGCTGCGTGACGTTCATCACGAACTGGTCGATCTGATCCTGCGATATCGGACGGCTCCTCGCGAAAGGAATCATACCCGACGTGATAAACTCCTGCATCTGACGAGACATCGGGTCATCGCCGTCCCAACCCGCCCCGAACGCGCCGATGGTCGCTCCCTGCAAAGTAAAACACAAGT
Source organism: Botryllus schlosseri (assembly GCF_051294905.1). NCBI lineage: Eukaryota > Metazoa > Chordata > Ascidiacea > Stolidobranchia > Styelidae > Botryllus > Botryllus schlosseri. Next base: position 32,512 of record NW_027648680.1, on the reverse strand, counting down.
TCAATGCAAACTTCAATGCATTACTGAGGTAGAGCTAGAATTAGATCAAAATAACAATTATAGCTACACAATGCTTTCCAAAATTAGATTCAAAATAGAATTACTGCGTTCTTGCATTCTTACAGCCTCTTGAAAAAAAACTAATTCGATTAGAATTTAAATGGGAGCATACAAACATTTGACAAGTTCGACTAGAATCAGATCATCAAGTCTCCTGCAAGAATGCTAAAGCAAATTAGCAAACTCATACCAGATAGTTTGAAACGAGCCTGGATACGGTCTGTTCGGTGCCTTGTAAAATGTGAACGTTGAGATTCAGCGCCAGCGCGTAAGAGTCCATCATGTGAGAGAGGATTTCGCGCTTGAATCGTTCCGCGTCTTAAGTGAGAGAAGTCGATTTTCGAAGTTATTTATTGCCGAGGGCAGGCAAAGTTGGTCAGACTAGTTGGAATTACTGTTAGAAATGAGGTCTTGAATTTCTAATCAAGTACATGGTACGAGTGGCAATTTCCAAGACTACTTTGATTGGGAGCACAACATGACAGCTGTAGAAAGTGCTGAGCAGTTTTGAAATGTAGATTTGGTCGAGGGTCGCACACTTTTAACAATGCACTGGCACTGGATACTTTCAAAATTAGAATATGTATCTAGCAACTAACGAGAAATGACTCGTGATGCTACCGATAGGCGCATTCTTGGAATATACATACCATAGCGTTGTAATGACTCGAGACACGTTTTTTTGGTGATTCAACTTGTTTCGAGTCATTTTTTCAAATGATGTTAATTGACACAACTCGAGTCAATTTCTGTATTGACTCAACTTGTATTTGAGTCATTGTACATGACTCGAACAAAGTCATATGACTCGAGACTAGGACGGCCAAGACAGACATTTCATTGTAACTTGGAAAAATAGTAAAGTCACCTCATAATTGGTATTTCGTCTGTAAGTCCTGATACTTAGAAAATAGGGCCAGAAAATGTTAGGACCGAGGACAATTGCAATGCCATGAATGAGAGCCATTCTATATCACTTGAGCAGAGTTGGAAAAGAGTGGGTATAACCGGGATTGAAATCAAAACTGAACGGTGAACACAATGACTCAGACTCTCAGACCGTCTACTCGCCGACTTGGGACTCAGATTTGACTCGATGAATTGAAAATGAGTCGACTTGACTCGAGTCAAAACTAGAAAAGTGAGATTGACTCGTGACTCGGAACCTTGCGACTTGGTCACAACCCTGATATACCATATCAAACTCATCAAAAATTAAATTCAACTTTTTGAAACCCTAAGGGTGGAGGCCAAAAAGCTGAGTAAAATCATCCTGGATTTTCGCTTAATCTGCGAGTTCCAAGATCTCCCGATTTAGAAGTAGATGATCCGCACGCCAAAACATTGGATGTTCGTGCGAACTTAGTAGATCTACAAATCCAGGATGTATGACGCAAAATGTAGTGATCCGTGGAAGGTTGCCATGTCAACCCATCGACATCGTAGTAAATATTGCTTTGGCAATGCGGATTGGAAATGTCGTCGATTTTGGTCATGTGCTATGAATGCCGTCGTTTCCTAGGTAGACTTATGAAATTGATTTGACATCACTTTGCAGCTTTAATGCGTACAGAGGTGGTCAGTAACGAAGTACTTTTACTTTTTCGAAGTACTCAAGTAGTTTTCCTCTACTTCTGGTACTTACTCAAGTAGATCTTTTCTTGGCTACTTCTACTTCTACTCTATAATATTTTGTGAATTACTTACTTACTTTTCGCTATTTTCAGTTTGTCAAGTAGAAGTAGTTTAATCCCCCAATAAGAAAGATAGCCTAAGGAATTTCGGGGCTGTTTTCACGCAGTACCAACATTTAATTTTCATAAAAGTCATGTAACACCCCGAATTTTCGTTGCGCTTCGCATACAGTAGATATGGTATGACAAATATGTTTTAACGGAAGCATCGCAAAGTATAATTTAGATACCGGGTTGCGTGGTTCCGTTCACACCGCATTGTCGCCTATATCAAATATTTCATCACGGTAATTATGGCCCCCCATAACGTTTGAAACTATCGTTTCGCAATCTAGCAATAACCTGTTATACCGACCAGGCCATGACGTGTCCTAATCTGGAAAACGTGGTATTTGACTTTTTTCAACATTAGACCTGTTTTAGCAGACCACCGTTGAAACTTTCTAGACAAAAGACGTGAAATATATTTTCCGCTTTTTAGAAGTAGTATTTGCATTTTTCTTTCAATTATGCGAGTATTATACGTTGGGTTCTAATCATAGTTTCAGTTCTTTTGTCTGGAGAACATACATGTTGAAATATATAAGCAAGTGTAGTAATGCCTTATATTTTCAGAAAATATAGCTATACACTATATAACAATTTTACGATCTGCCATATTTTTAATTAACGTATAGGTATACTAATCGGGCAAAGCGTTAAAGCCGTATCCGACACAACTTCTCTGTATTGCATTTCGACTGAACTATAGGGGCCTTATAATATGGGGGGGTGGCGTCATGCCATGACATTCTCTAAGACGGGGTGTTCGAGTAAACAAAGAATTAGTATCGCATTCCATATCAATACTATAATTTACATCCCATGATATGGATGACTAATTATTCTGTCAAAAATTTACACTTCCTGGGATGCATCAATATATGAATCAAGATCTCTACTCCTTCCGCATACCTCAATTTGCAGCTTTTTATCAGTTCATGCTAACGAATTACGACCGTTTTCAAAACTACTTACTTACTTGAGTAGATTTAAATCCAGCAAATTCTACTTCTACTTCAAGTAGTTTCAGTCGCTTATGAAAGAAGTACTTCTACTCGTACTTGAGTAGATTTTTTCGTCGCTACTTCTACTTCTACTTGAGTAGCTTTCTTGACTACTTTGACCACCTCTGAATGCGTATTACTCTGTAGTTTATTCACAGTTATAAGTTCTAAAGACGGCATTGCAAACTGGTACTGTTGGTATTACTGTCTGTAGTATGGATATTTTGGACATCGTAGATGGCAGTTCGGACGACGAGAATACAATTGTTATGCCCAGGCATTACTTGGCAGACATATCGGACTCATTTGTAAAATACCCAGAAAATGAATTCGTTGACCGCTACAGATTTTACAAGGGAGCTACGGTAATTCTATTGGACATGATTAAAGACAGCCCATGGTTGGATGTACGGTGCCAAGCTTTGCACCCCATGTGCAATTACTCTGTGCTCTCCGAATTTTTGCTACAGTTATTTTCAACAAGCAGATGCTGACTTGATTGATGTAAGCCGAACAACTGCACACCGAATCATCCACTGCATTTCTCGGGCATTATCAGAGAATATACCAGTAGTGACTAATGCTGTTGTGAGATGGCCAGGGAGCACTCATGACTCAAGAACTTTTTCAAACCCCAGATTAAACTACGAGCTAAGCCAGAAAAATTACACTGGGATTTTGCTGGGAGACAGAGGCTCTATGCTCTAAAAATGTACCTGATGCCTCCATTAACAAATCCACAGGCTGCACAAGAAAAAAAAATACAACTATATGCACTCAAAGACACGCATGCTGATCTAGCAATGCTTTGGCGTTCTCAAACAGCGTTTCCAGATGTTGCTAAATCCTATGCGAATGCAAATCGAAAACACCATCCTGGCAATCAATGCAACAATATGTTTGCACAATTTTGCTGCAAAGCCAATGATCCAGTTCCTGATATTGCAGTTACTCCCGAGGAAGCTACAGATATAACATCTGAAGTTGGATACACTGACGCAATAGCCTATCTTGAAAATAAGATCAACACATATTTCTACTAACTGTTTATTTCAAAATTTTACCGAACACAGTAAACCGTGCTGGTGTAAAAATAATAAAGAGAATGGAATGTGCATGACTTTGTGGAATGAAAGATTCAACTACAATCGCACCGTAGATAATAAACAAAGAGCAGGTGTCCTATTATTTGTATTCAAATTGACAAATATGAATTGAAAAAATGTAGCGAAATATTTGCACCGTCGACAATACCTATAAGGCGAGGAACACTTGGCAGCCAGGCACAATGAGATATTATAAAGAAATGTTGCATTTCAAAAAATGCGCACCATCGATAATACCTATAAGCAACGTTCCCTCTAAGCTACTCACGTGCGCAACTTCGCAGTGCTGACATGGTGTCTGCGCACAGAAAATCCAAGTTGCACACGAAAAAATCCGAAGCGATGACTTTTTTACAGACGTTTACGCTCAGGGTCTGCGTAGTGAGTTGCTGAGTGTGCGCAAACTCGTCGAAAATTAGAGGGAACATTGGCTATAAGGCGAGGAACACCTGGCAGGCAGGCACAATGAAATATTATAAAGAAATGTGGCTTTTCAGAAAATGCGTATTCGGCTATTTACATAACTTGACAGGAAGACATTTTTATTGCATGTTCTTCAATACGCATTTCGAATTCTTGCTTTCTGAAATATCTTTCTTCGTCTCTCATGTCTTATCTTTCTTTGAGCTCCTCAATCTTGGACACCGTCAGTTCAATTCTGAGCTCATTGTTTCTCTGAATTAAAAGAAGTTCATATTATCGACTCTGCGATGAGGCAGTAACCTGTGATTAAACTAAAACTTGTATTAGGAAGCCAATCACAAAGAAATCATTTGGAAATAATCGGTCAGTCTCTAGTCATCAAAAACTTGATTCTGCAACTAGCTGATCACAAAGTGCAGAATTGGTAGTTTTCATTGTATGGTATTTGTATACTAGAGACCGACTGATATTGGAGTTTTGGGTCGATACCGATAAAACCAATATCTAACTCCTTCACCGATAACCACTATAGCCTATATTCAAATTGTGTGGAATACCTTAAAATGCGCATTTGAAAAACTTCAGGGTATCTATTCGAACAGCTTTACAGCCAATGCTATACTTGGACAGGAAATTAACTAGAAAGGCTGTATCAGGACACCTGTAAAGTGTAATATATGCGAAATATATCAATATTCTCAGTCTAGTGGTCAAAGATTATAGTTTATGGACTTCCTATCACCATGCTGTGACCTCACGAAAACTGCCCATATATATTCATTTCCAATGGCCGATACCAATAATTCTTCCAAAGAGTGATATCGAGTCTATATTATCGGCAAAGCGATATAATCGGTCAGGCTCCGTTGTATACCAACTTATATCAATTGTTACAGGATTGTAATTATGAGCATTGCACTGGTAATCAGCAATCTTTCGAGTAGTCAAAAACCATTACCAACGGACGGATACAACGACGACTTTTCCGCTTGAAGGAAAATGGCTCCATATCATCGGAGATTTACGCGTCCGTCAGGCCAGTCGGATCGCAGAGGCCACGAATGTATGGACTTCCGAAAACGCACAAACCCAACGTGCCCGTTCGGCCGATTCTTTCCATGATTGGATCGGCTCAGCACAAGCTCGCGAAGTGGCTGATTGATATTTTAGAACCAGTGCGTTCATTGTATGGCTCGCACTGTGCCACCGATTCATTTACGTTTGCGCGCGAGGTGAAAACCGCCAACCTGCCGCATTCGAACATGTTCCTCAGGTCTTATGATATCATTAGTCTTTTCACGAACGTACCGTTGAAAGAGACAATTGATATCTGTGCTTGTGCGCTATACGATAGTGATTTGCCACCACCCCCTTTCTCGCGTAAAGTTTTGGTTGAACTTTTGAATATGGCCACTTGCTCTGTTGAATTTAGTTTTAATGATACTATGTACAGACAAACCGATGGCTTAGCGATGGGATCCCCTCTCGGCCCGATTTTAGCTAATATATTCGTGGGATTCCATGAGAACAAATTATTCGCAGCTGATACAATCCAAAAACCTTTTATGTATCGTTGATATGTGGATGACACCTTCGTCATCTGCGATAACGAGGCAGAGTTTGACGATTTTCTGGATAACTTGAATGCGCTACATCCTTCATTGAAATTCACATTTGAAAAAGAGTGCGACAGCTCGTTACCGTTCTTGGACGTTCTTGTAGTGAAACGGGGTATTAACATCGTTACTTCGGTGTACCGGAAACCAACATTTACCGGACAATATCTGCGTTGGAATTCGTTCAGCCCAAACCGCCGTAAACTGAATTTAATTGGAACATTGGTACATAGAGCATTGATGATCTGTTCGGATGTAAAATTAAACTCGGAACTCGAATATATCCGGAAAATTTTAATTGATAACGGTTACCCGGAACATATCATCAAGCGCTTTATGGACAGAAAACTCAACAATTTCAATGCCAGCGATTCCCAAAACACAAACGAACGCCCTGAGAATAATGTATACATACATTTACCGTGGTTGGGCCCCATCTCTTCTCGTTTTGAGAAACAGTTAATCTCCGCCGTAGATCGTTGTTACGACAACGTCAAAACGAACGTTGTATTCACCACCAAACAACTACTTCCTGCAACGCGCAAAGATGTTCTTCCCGCTTCTCAACAAAGCCATTTAGTTTACGAATTTAAGTGCCACTGTGATTGTCGGTACGTAGGAAGAACAACTCAGCGCCTGCAGGAACGTATCAAACAACATGTACCGCGCGTTATTAGACTTCATACAATAAATTCCCAGGGACAGGCCGCTGAAACTGAAACTGACCTAAGGGTGTTGGAACACAACCAGGCCGTGGCAATGAACTCTGCCATTGGCAGGCATTTAGCTGAGAATGCTACTTGCGCCAATAACTATAGTGACGACAGATTCTCAATTTTGGGTAAAGGCCGCACACTTTTCCACTTGTCCGCGCTGGAATCAACATTCATTAAGATCCATCAACCACGCTTATGCCAGCAGAAGGAACGTTTGCTTCAGCTAAAAATTGGCCACTAGCTGCGCTCGCGGTTTGTCTGTACTTGATGTTGTTTTTGTTTCTATGACGTCATAATTGGATGTATGCAATGTAGTTATATGCAAGTTTTTGAAATTCTCTTTATGCCGACGATTACCCCTGATGAGTGTTGGCTCGAAAAGCTTCGGGTTTTGATATATTTCTAGTATGAATATATTATTAAAATGTATATTAAAGTTCTGTACCCCAAAAAGTCTCTTTACATAGTTTGTATGCAATTATCATTAAACATTCTGTAATAACATGATCATCAGTCAATAAGGAGAAGCACAATTGAGTACCGGTAACAAAATATCGCCAACATGCAATATTCACTATCTTTATAATGAAGCTCAGATAAGCAATTTCAATCTACAATGTCATAACTATTACAAACCTCGCCAAATTTATATGCTTGTGTACCTTAATCCAGACTTTGATCCTGGTGGCGACCAGGATCAAGAAGCAGGAGTCTATAGTCAGTCGGTTCTGACAGAATCTTACTAATCTACCTTTCTGGTCCGCAGAAAATCCAGCAACGTGCAAAATCCCCTGATCTTTTATTTGATCTATATTTTGGGCCTCCACCCTAAGAGTATAATAAAAGGCAACAGATCTACCTAGAAACTGCTAAGGAGAAGTAACCTCAAGTGAAACGTTTTGCAGAAAACCTACCGTGAATAAAAAGCAACTGCAGTAGTCTCCTGTGCACGAATCTGTAAAGCGACAAGTTGGATTCCACCAGGCTCACGTCGCGAAATTTCGGGGATTCTCCTTCAAACAACTGCTCTAGATTCGGGCGCGCTTCCGTGGAGTGCAGCTCAACTTCGGCCTGAGACAAAAATTGTTTTGAGTTGAGTCGTTTGAGTCAAACCAGAAAACAAGGAATAATGTCAAACTTGTGCATTAATGAGCAAATTACTGGATTTTTAAACTGTGCAACTAGAACTACCGGGTACTCAGTTTTCAAAAACTAGAACTGCTCAGTGTCCATAAGCTAGAGCTACCTACCTTTCAAAACTGGCAACTATAACTAAAACCATTCACTTTTTAATTCATAACTATTGAATAGTATATTATTATTGAAATGAACCCTAATATTTTCGGCTGACACTCGTCAGGGGTAATCGTCAGCAACTAGTAGAGAATTCAAAAGAATATTGTATATCAACAATCTTATCACAAAATATGAATGTTACATCATTTTACAACATATTTTGTGAGAAGATTGCTGATATACGATGTTCTTTTGAAGTCTTTACTATAGTTGCTGACGATTACCTCTGACGAGTGTCAGCCGAAAATATTTCGGTTCATATCAATATAGCCTACTATTCTATTGTATATGGAAATTCTGCACCTCCAAGAAGCTGTTCAAATACATAACTAGAACTAATCACGGCGCAACTAGGATCAGAACTACAAGCAATCATTATTCCGAACTCACAACCAGGTTTACAACTACTCGCCTTTCAAAATCCGCAACTAGAACTAGAACTACTCAACTTACAAAACTCACAAATAGAACTAGAACTACTCCGTTTCAAAAACTCAAAATAGGTCCAGAAGTACACACTTTTCAAAATCTGCAACTAGAACTAGAACTACAACTAGTTACTGCAAACACTCAATCTACTTAGCTGACGGTAAACTACCTACCGGTTTTCTGAATAACTAGCTTGGATTACAAGTCACAGATCTGTACAAACTATGAATCTAATTTTAAAAATCAAGTTGTGAAAAAGTGAGCAGTTCTAGATCTGGTGTCTGATTTTGAGAAGTGATTGGCAAAACCAATGCAAGTCAAGTCTAACCTCGATCTGGTCTCTGTCTGGCTCTTGTCCGTCGAACCAGCACTCGGAAATGACGCGTCTGAGCGGCTCTCTCAAACGCTCGGCAACTTGCACGGACCCCGCCACAAACGACATGCAGTCCGCCATTGTCAGCAGTTCTCCGCACAAGAACATCACAGTCGACAAGATCGCTGGAACCAAAACGTAATAGATATAAAATCAGGGTTGTAACCAAGTCACAAGTCGATCTCGTTTTTATAGTGTCGACTTGAGTCAAGTCGAGTCATTTTCATTCACCCCCGAGTCCAAGTCTGCGAGCAGAGGGTCGAGTCCGAGTCATGGTATATTGACTCGAGTCCGAGTCCAAGACATTGCGTGGACTGCTCAGTTTCTAGTTAAAGTCTTGGATAACTCTGATTGGTGATATCGAATGGTTCACATTTACAATATATTAATTTTCCTCACTCTTAGCAGTTTCTGGTCGCATTTTAAAGTACCAGTACCAACAGACGAAATACCAACAGTGTGGTTACTTGACTATTCTTCGAAATATAATGAAACCGTCGGAGTCCAGATTCACATGACTTGGTTCGAGTCATGTGCCATGACTCGAGTCCAAATCAAGTCCATACACAGATTGACTCGAGTCATTACAACCCCGGTCCTGATACTTCAAAAATAGGCCAATAAACTGTATTTTATCTCTTTGAATAAACATATTTAAAGTGAGAAAAAAGTGTTATATTATCAATGACAACTACAGTTTCGATACTATTTACATTGTGGATATTTATTTCATTCATATATGTTTATCACTGAAAAAAATCAGCATGAAATCATTAACTCTCACTCTCGTGTCCAGTGAGCTCCATGACTTCTCTTGGATATCCGCGACCTCGGACCAGATCGTTGGCACAGTTCACTGCACGTCTGAGCTCGGGCAGTTTTCGTCCGCTCCTCCCGCAAACACCCTCGATCAGACCCCCCTCTTCTCTGCCTCTAGCCCCACTCGACGATGTCATCGCTGAAAAATTACACGTAAAAAATAAATGACTTGTACAAACCTCCAATGCTCCACTAACTATTAGTATTTCAAGTAGTGCTAGTTCTGGTTATAGCTGTATATTTCCAAAAGTGAGTAGTTCTAATCCTAATTGCAGATTTTGAAAAGCGAGTAGTTCTAGTTCTAGTTGCGAGTTGAAAATGAGAATAGTACTAGTTCTAGTTGCAGATTTTCAAAAGTGAGTAGTTGCAGTTTTAGTTGCAGACTTTGAAATGCGAGTAGTTCTAGTTCCAGTTATAGCTACGAACTTTGGAAAGCGAGTAGTTTCAGTTCTAGATCCGCATTTTGAAAAGTTGTTAGTTCTAGTTGTGGACATTGACAATTAAATAGTTCTAGTTCCAGTTAGAGTTGCGAACTTTCAAAAGTGAGTCATTCTAGTTCTAGTTGCGGACACTGAAAAGAGAGTAGTTCAAGTCCTAGTGAGGAGTTTTGAAAAGTTAAGTAGTTCTAGTTAGGTATTTCAAAAATTAAGTAGTTTGCACAAGTCTCCTTGTGATGCCGACGCCGAATTTTGTAAGTCTCAAAAATTTGCTTTTTGTAAATTTTTTAAATAACAAAAACAGGGGCGTAGCCAGCCGAGATAAAAAGGGGGTAGAACTGAATAAAGGGGGCAGAATGAGCCTCTATGCGTCATACCTTAAGCGATAGCGACTTCTGTATTCCGTACGCTTTTGAAAGCGTAACTAATTGGCGGATCTAATTACTGAAAGCGAGTTAGCAAGCAACAGCTTGCACGGGGATCGTGTTAGCATAGCAATCAACAACTTGCACGGGTATCATGTTACGATGCGCACGCGCTCAGCCCGTGACAGTGCAGGAGATCTTATTTGTATTCAAATAAGTAATCGAACTTGAAACAATACCAGAACAACATTTCACGATGAACAATCTATACAGCGCAGAATCTGTTATATCTTCATGAATTTTGACATGATTCAATTCGCGTGTAAGAGAAATTCTTCTCGGCGTTTTAATTCCATTCATTTCGAACATGGCGCATATACTAATTGTACCGGGCATATACTAATTGTACCTGCGTGTGAATAATGACTAAGGACTTATTCGCAAAGCGAGGGAATCTCAAACAAGTTTCGGCGCGGCTATTGAAGGCTGAATGCGTCCCGGTGGGATACCGATCACGAAAGGCATAATCTAGTATGACGTATAGATGGTTATTGAGGTCAAGACAATGCACAACAATGGCGTCAAAAATAAAATGTGAATCGAATGTATTGTGTCTTCACGCTGTTTTGGGGAACAGGCTTGAGTTCGGCAAAGCACGAATCAGATGCGATTGCTTTAAAACAGTGGTTCTTAACCTTTTTTCTTCCAGCGCCCCCTTTCAAAAATTATCGTGCTCCAGCGCCCCCCCAACTTCATATAGAAATAGGAATGTAATAAAGACAATGAGTAAGATGGATGGCCGTAACAGCACTTCGTCAACCCCCCTAAAAACGATTGCCTTGCGCACCCATAGCGTGATAAACTGAACCTCTGAGGGCTTCGCCACCACGAACCCCATATCGTGATTTTGATGGTCAGCAAAGTTTGTGTGGCCTGGTCGCCCTAGGTACCAAAATTTTCTATAATGCATGAATGAATAGCTGGTAATTACATATATAAGTCGCTGTAAACTTTTTATCCTCTCAGCCGACGTAATCAGATTTACCAGTAGCACTGAGTGAGCTGTTGTATAGGAAAATAAAGGGCACGTAACTAATAATTAAACATCTTCGGGCGTGCCCGCAGGTACAATTATTCGTTACCAGGGCCGTAACAGCACTTCGTCAGCCCCCCCTCCAAACAAGAAACGTTGGTCCAGGGCCCCCATCGGGTGATAAACCAAACTTCCGGGGGACTTCACTCCCAGACCCCCATTAGGCTGTCCGCTATTTGCTGATAGACTATTAGGTATATACATTGGGTGTCCATTTACTGAGGCAGCTATTCTCGCCTAGTCGCGCGAAGCGCGAAAAATTTCACTAATTAATGATTAAATTGGTCAATATCATCGGGAATTGCCTGTAAATTGAGATCAAGTTTTATCCTCTCTCTGCTCACGTAAACACATTTACCGGTAGAGCTGAGTGAGGTGCAATGTTCCCTCTGAGCTGCGCACGTGCGCAGTGCTGACACGGTCTCTGCGCACAGAAAATCTACGTTGCGCAGAACAAATCCAAAGTTATTACCTTTTTTTAGTCGTTACGCACTGTTGTCCAAGGGTCAGCGCAGTGAGTTGTTGAGTGTGCGCAGACTCATCAAAACCCAAAGCGAACATTGTGAGGTTTCTTGAAAACTGTAGGGTCGTTACTAATAATTAAACATATTCGGGCGGGCGAACCCGTTGGTATGACTTCGTTGCATGATGTTATTACGTGACCCCCGTGTCTGCAATATCAAAAAATATAGAATCGCTCAACGGGGATATCGCCCAACAGGAATATCCCTGTCGCCCAATCGTACTAAACTAAAAGACGCACACGATTTCAGATTGGTATTTCTTCACTGACATATAATTTTTCCCTGCCAGATGGAATTCGTCTTCTAGGGTTCAGATTGCCAAGACAGGAACATTCGGTGTCAGTCATTTAGGCGCCCATGGACAATTAAACCTATATGTATTTTGAAGGCTATATGTAACGAAGTTTTCGGTGTTAATTTGCTCTGAATACTCATTAAGGATATGTCTTATCACAACATCATCTACTGCGAAGCCATTTTTCTCCAGCGCCCCCCATACCGCCCCCCTGAGCCCAGCGCCCCCCATATCGCCCCCTGAGCGCTTCCGCCCCCCTTCACAATCGCCAGCGCCCCCTGGGGGGCGCTGGGGGCAAGGTTAAGAACCACTGCTTTAAAACATGATTTCATTCAGTTATAAGTTGTTATTTTCATGTTATTAATGTTCGTTATCGTTTACAATGAACTGTTGATGAGAAAACAACGCGTGAACGACGCGACAAATGTTATTATTGCGCGACGACTGCATTCAGAATAAAGGGATCAAGCTGATCGCTAACCCTCGCCAAGAGAAAAATGTAACAATGCCCCTTTCACGCTTGCATAGACGCGCTTCCATAGACGAGAGATCGACGAGAAAAAGGCATGTAATCAGCGTCGGCAATCGGTGTCGCGCGCAGCAAATTGAAATTAGGCGATAACGTGAAGAAATGTTGTTATAGCAGTAGCGTTGACTTGGGATTTTCGGGATAGAATCGAGCCTGGAAGGGGGTAGAACGTTCTTCAATTCTACCCCCCTGTCTACGCCCCTGACCAGGATCAATGGACGAAATTCCAATAGAGTGGTCACTTTACTGGTCTTCGAAATTACAATGAAATGTCGGTCTTGGCCGTCTTATAGTCTGGAATCATATGGCTTGGTTCGAGTCATGCACAATGACTCGAGTCCAAGTCGAGTCAATACCCAGATTGTCTCGAGTCGAGTCGCTTCCATATTTTGAGAAAATGACTTGAGTCAAGTCGAATCATCAGAAAATGGTGACTCGAGTCAGACTCTAGTCTGGTCAACCCTCCTATATATGAAAGTACCAATATTATTGGCCAAATGCATACGCAAACTTGAGAAAAAATCGCGAGACCAGTAAATTTATGCATAGTGATTTTTCACAACAGTTATATTAGCGATTGGTGCATGATAAGCCGAAAACACAAATGGAAGTGTGTGGGTCTGTTGAGTCAAGACTTCCAGAATTTGTTTGATTGGGACCAAGACCATTGTTTTTGGAGGTCTACAAAGTGTTATTACAGCACTGCTAGAAACAAACACTTGGTACCGCCCGTCTTATTCTCTCAGTCAACAGGTGTTTGCGCAGTAAAAATGACCTTTTTTAATCATCGGGCAGATTTATCTTAAGGGGGGAATTTTGGCTTAAATTTCGGCCAAGGGAGGCACGAGATGAAAAAGGTTGGGAACCACTGGCCTAGGCTAAGGTGGGTGTCTGATCTTAATGGCTACTCCAAGTTGTTTCGACACCTTCCTATCTTTTCATTGTATCACAGTCTTGTGATGTTTTGAAACAATGAAAATAATAATAAACCTGATTGATTGGTTGATTAGTTAGTAACTATTTTGAACGCAGACCCCCTACATTTTCAAGTGGTTGCGTCGACCACTATTGCGATCCAAGATGGAGAATAGTACATCGCAATCGATTAGTTGCAATTAGAGTTGAAGCTTTGTGAACCGCATGTCTCTTGAACCGACCTAATTAATGAAGGACACTTACCAATTCAGATGGCATCCTCTGACATCTCTGTTCAAAGCCCCGATTGCCTGCATGTCGTCATCAGACAGTTCAAAATCAAAAACCTGGAAGAAATCAGAATCGTGCCCATTCGGCTCCGCAATATGTAAGCTACACAATAGTACACTAGTAAAGTGAGCAGTGTTCATAACAACGAGTTCAAACCAAGAGTCTTAGTAAACACAAATTAAAGTCTAGTAGTTGCAGAAACCACAAGTCAAACAGTGATACGCTTAAGATTGGACAAAATTATATGGAATATTCTATACATGGGTGGGTAATTTAACAAATCACTCATTGGCATCGCAAAAGATCTGGTGATTTTGCAAATTGCAACAATATTCGGAAAGATTTCAGCATGATTGAATGTCGGCTATATTGAACTTCACGAAAAAAGTTTATTAGACTACAATTAAGATAATGACGCTACAAAGCAGTTTGGCTATCTCAGTATTATGTATCAAGCATTTTTGACGATTCGTGCCGAGACGAACACAATCTTTTTTGAAAAAACAAAACAAAACAGGTGGAGCAGGATAGGCTAACAATGAAATTATAACTACAATATTACAATAATTTGAAATACACCCAGAAAATGCAACTACCAAAACCCTCATAAAATCGACAGCAACTTTTACATCACATACCTTAAAGTTGCTCTCGATTCTTGACGGGGTGACACTTTTCGGAACAACAATCACACCTCGCTGAATCTGATAGCGGATCAACACTTGCGCTGTGCTTCGATTGAGACGTTTTGCAATCTCTTTGAGCTTGGAATCCTCCATAACAACCGGATCGTCTGCTGTGGCCCTGGAGGTATTCGGAGACAAAATTTGGCGAGTTACGACAGGTAGGTGTCATTGCAAGTCACATGTATAACCAGATGTGGTGGTCGAAGTAGCCATTGTTGGTACTCAAGCAGAAGTAAAAGTAACACATTAAATTTTAATAAGTGTAAGTAGCGATGTCCAAGTACGTAAAAAACTTTGTATTCCAGTAGGCCATGTTTTGCTTAAAAATGAGTAGAAGAGAAAGTAGAAGAGAAAGTGGTCTAAAATCATAACCACTCAGTAAATAGTGCAATTAGGAGAACCTACTTGAGTACCTAGTTGAAAAAAGTAGAGGTACTTCGTTACTGACCACCTCTATATATTAAATAGGTCAGCCCAATATTTGAGGAAACAATGACGAAACAGCAACCAGTAAAAAAATTTCGCGCAGGTTACTTCCAACGATTACCCCTGACGAGTGTCAGCCCAAAATACCCGGGTTCATTTCAATATGAAAATACTATAAATTGTATATTGAAGTTCTGCACCTTCAAGAAGATCTTCAACAAATACTCAACGTTATGGGAATGGTCCAGTATCCTATTCTACTGACTAGTCTTGCCATGGCTGTTACCACATCACGACGAGACAAGCCTTGAAACTACTATACAACCCAAACGCAGACCGCATCTTCACTACATCATTTAAATTTGGCCCGTCTGCCACAAAGGTAACACACACCTTTGTTCTAAAGCAGTGGTTCCCAAACTGTATAAGGTCTCTTACAGAATGGAATCATGGAAGTCACCCCCTACAGTATTACCGTACACCATAATGATAGACGAAATATTTCAACAAAAGTATGTTACATTGCAAAAAATTCATGCCATAGGCACCAAAAAGATCAGCACCTTGGCAAAATAATGGTGTTGTCAACTGAAAGAAATATGCAATACTACCCTATGCCTTAAAAAAAGGCACAAAGAGAGGCAGAACTGATCCCTGGAAATTGCCTCTTAGGACAAGAGAACCACTAGAGCCACTCGTACAAGAAATACAGTTACTATGCTCACCATGGCCTGTCTGGAGATCCTAGCGGACTGTAAGCGGTCATGCTTACACCTCTTGATTTGCAAAAATTGAGCAACTTCTCATTTGTCAGGTAAGGATGCGATTCTACTTGATTATTAGCCGGCGGTATGGAGCACTCTTTGATGATTCGATCGATTTGATGTTCGTTGAAATTAGACACACCAATGCTTCTGGCAAGACCTTCCTGTTGGATTTTCTCCATGGACTAAAGAGAATTGAAATGAGTATCGTGCATTCAAAATGGCTGCAATATTTAAATAATTTGATGGCTACTGACAGTGCTACCGGTGCAAATAAAATGATATCGTTAACCTCCAATTAACAACCAATTAACACCCGAGTAATTACAAAATCTGATTTACCTCATATTTAGTATTGCAGTGTAAGCTTAGTTTATCAAGCTACAACACTAACCTTCCATGTATCAACATAATCGTCATCACTGTAAATAAATTTTCCCGCTTCGTCCTTAGGAAACAACCCTTTTCCATTCTGAAATAGTTGAAGACGGATAATATTCGCCTAGCAATGCTGCAAATGTCTGGTCAGCAATATCGGCTTCTTATTTACAATGACTCAATTAGTAACTTATTGTACGATACTGGACAACGCATATTACCTCGCAAAACTGAATTGGCACATTATAGCAGGTGAGGCACAAATTGGCAACAAAGCGTCAACTTAATTACACACGATTTAAAGACAACACAAGAGATTAGGTACCGCGATTTTACACAATTAGAGCTTAATAAGAACTTTACGACGGATTACAAATTACATAATTACTGTACATTCGGTGTCATGAAATGGAAGATACGTGACATTGAAAACACAATTGTCGTATTTGATAGAACTGAACAATTGAGAAATTAGGAACGAAGGTTTAAATATTGTTATGATTATTGTCAATACATCCGAATGTTCAGATCAAGGTGATCTAACATACAGGACTAAACAATACTTCAGTCAAAGTCAAAGGCCTACCTACAGATAAGGCTGAAAGACATGCCGTGGAAACAGTGAGACATAGAAATGCTTTGATACTTTCATAATATACATTTACTTATATGGAAGTGAAGAAATTGCTTGTAGGGGAGAGTGGGTAGGTATGGGCCACTGTTGAGGTGCGGGCCACTGCCATATCTGGTGACTGTGACATCACATATGCTTGTCAAGCTGTGTGATTGTTAGAAAAAGGCTCCAGACTCACCCATGTTACTCACAGCCGTGAGGCCAGCAGAGTTTTTGACTCAGCTAAAGATATATAATTTTTGAGGTCTAAAGTAAATTTATTTGAAAATAGGGAATTTGGGTTTGAGTCCACATATGTGCATGTTTGGATTAGACTTATTTATGGTGTGAAAGCTATAGAAATATGCTATCTATAGAGTATAGTTTTATTGCTTTATCAATCTCTCGGATCTTGAAATTATGGTAAGAATCCCCAAGATGGAGAGTTTGAGGTATGGGCCTTTTAGCAGGTTAGGGTATGGGCCGGCCCATACCTCAATAGGCTGGGGTATGGGACAGCATAACATATACCTGAAATCAATATTTGATTGATCCTATTAAATATATTTATCTCTAGAATACAGAAGGTGTTGGTTTAATCCCTCTCATATACAATCACGTGAAAGTAAATCATGAAACCAATAAAAAGGCCAGTTTTCAGAATCAGATCTGAGCTTGGCAATATGAAACGTTAAAGCATGGGAGGTATCAAAAAGATAACCATGCCGTCAGTACAAAATTGGTAGAGCTACATTAAATAGGTATATGGAAAAACAGGGGATGAGTCTCACATGAAAAGGATTTCAAAATCGTTTTCCAATACTATCTTTCATGAAGAGTAGAAAAGTTTGTTAGCACAGTATGTCATCATATGCTCAAATATGTATCATGGTTTGTCACTCCCACTTAAATAAGAGATAGAGCTGTGACATTTGGATTTGATGGGGTAGTTGAGGCAAAAGAAGCATGATTTGATAGTGATTTTCATGTTACATATTTTTAGTTATCTTGTTTCGTTACGCGTTATGGCTTACGATCAATACGGGAATTGAAATATATGAATTGTCTACTTCCAGCTCAGCTTTATATCAGTATATACAAACTGTCGGTAACTGTGACAAGAGTTGCCGTTTGTAGGATATGAATGGCATTTATTGATTCAATACAGACAGCGGCCCATACCTCACCACCCCCCGGCCCATACCTCGAGGCCTATTTTTTATTTACAAAAATGATGTATTGTTACGAAATTTGATGTCACTTCCAAATACATGGGTATTTTAGTTCAATTCTACCAGTAATAGTTAGCCATATAACTAATGATCGTCCATACTGAAATTTAGGAATATTAGACCAAGTTTGGCCAAGTTATAGCTTAGTAAGATTTGGTGGCCCATACCTACCCACTCTCCCCTACTGATGCATTCAAATATTTCGTAATTTGCTAGGCTACGGTGGTGGTGGCTGGATTAATGGATACATAATATTAGTGTAGGATTTTAAACTACTTCATGACAACTTACACATTTCCCCTGTCTGAAACTGACAACGAAACTGCGAATACGGATCAAGCTCGACAAATCACTACACAAATCATTTGCCATAAAATGTCTAATTAGGATAATTGTCAAATCTAATTGAGTCGAAGCGTAATTATGTTGTTACACCCGAAGTGTTCCCAAATGATACATACCACATATCCTTGAGGCCAGTGGATTAGATAAAGATCGACGTAGTCAGTTTTCAGGCATTTCAACGTCCCCATGAGCGAGTCCCTAACATCGTTGGGATGGTGAAAAGTATTCCACAGCTGCAAGCGAACAATGTTACCGAATATAGAATTCAAAACAGACAGAAAGCATCGTCACAGCTATTCATTTATCGATCTATTCGCAACAACAATGCAGCAGTGTTGGGAACAAGTCACTACCTTCGAGTCACAAGTCATTGCACATTTTTAATCGAGTCAAGTCAGGTCAATCGATTTTCGAAGGGGACTGGAGTCAAGTCAAGTTACTCGTTTTTGGAGGTGACTCGAGTCAAGTCACAATTCAAGTCAAATTGAATTTTCGAAGTATGAGTGATGGTTCAAAGTCATTACTTTTTGCTAGATGTGTGAAAAACAGATTAATTGGCAATTCATCTTGAATTAAACAATAAATACAAAGTTAAATGTACATGGAAAAAGGCGTTATATCGCTCACGCACACGTAGAGCTGCTAATAAAATACGCGAGTCAAAATAGAGGATCGAATACGAACCCTCGAGAAGTTGAAACATATTGATATGGTACAATACACTACCCATCTACACATCTGTGAGAATATAAACGCATAAACTATATTCGCTCGATTTGAATCATACAAGAGGGTTGGTTAAGGTGGGCAATGAGCACTGCGCGATGTAAGCTCTAAGCCGTCTAAGAAACAGAGATACCTTACTATTAAATTAATCTACTGCTAGTACATCAGCGTAAGCTGTGATCATTTCGTTTGCGGTCAATTCATTTGATGTAACAGTGTGAAACGTACCATCAGTGATTGACTGATTGCTCTCACAAGTCACACCGGCGTATCGCGAACAATCCATACATAAACAGGATACAGTTATTTAATAAACACCGTTACTTCATGACTTGAAATTGACTCGTAAATTTTGCTCCGAGTCACGAGTCAATCCACATTTCTGAAGCGGCGAGTGAAGTCAAGTCAAGTCATTATTGCAAAGTGACTCGAGTCAAGTCAAGTCATGCGAAAAAGTTGACTCGAGTCAAGTCATAACTCGAGTCATCCCAACACTGCAATGCAGTACTAAAGTTCCTGGCGAATAACCCAAAATACTTGAATAGAAGTTTAATACAAAGTGCTTTGGTTTTGGTCGGATCCTGTAACGACTGGACCAGTGGGCCCCAAGCCCACATTGCGAGGTAGTCTAAAGTCTCAGAACGCCAAGAATGATGAGAAATGCTTACTGCAGGTATGGGTTGAACACAACCACAACCTAATGCAGGCCTACCGTTAATCATACAATGACAATCGTCTGCAATGGACCAAGAATTCTTCATCTAACTCAAAATCTACAAAATCAGAACTTGAAAACTCAATAAAAAACAATTAAGCGATTCAACGATTGCAAACCTTGCTCGTGACAAACAGGTCCTCTCTCTTTACAACCCCTTCATTGATTTTTGTCTGAATTGCATCACCAACTTCAGTTTCGTTTTGGTACGCTAACGCACAATCAATGTGTCGGTATCCAGCGTCTATTGCAGCCTTCACAGCCGTTTCCACTTCTCCTGGTTTAGACTGCAATGGAATGAATGCATTGTAGTGCACTCATATAAATCACGTGATAGAAACGTAGGTGCCGACTTCCGGAATGATTCGGCAGGAAAATTAAATGGGCATATGTTCATTGTTCAGATACCGGTTACTATCATCCTCCTTTTTCAATTCAAATGGGAAAGTACGAAAATGAGGCTTTATTTCAACAGAGCCTTGTGCTACCTCGGGTATGTAGGCCTATACCACTGCAACAGGAAACAATTAAGCCTGAATTAGACGTTGTAGTGCGCTCTTTCGACAGCACCATCCATCACTCAGGCACTCTACTGCATATATGTAGGTTTGAGTGTGATATTGTATAATGTGCTTACACGACAATATTACCTAAAGATCTAATGTATGAAAGGCCCTGACATCGTCCATGTTTTTTCGATTAAATGCAACAACACCCTGCACATGTCTAGAGAACGATGGAATAACTGATGGTGAAATAACAGGTAACATAACATAACATTGTTGGGTTATTATTTTTATCTGAACAAGTCACACACACAATGTACAATGCGATGTCATGAACAGATAGGAGGATGTCGAACGACACGCATCAGTAGCGATCCTTTACTCTAACATCCACCTCGGCCTAGCGTGCCCGATGTTACAGTTCTTTTGGATGTTGATGAGTGATAACCAACGATACTATCAACAGCTATTAAATCACACCATCACAAATATGTAGTCGTACCACAACGATAAATAACACTTACCTTCCACGTTCCAAGTCCAACAATAGGAATGGTTTTGCCGCTATTCAACGTTACCTTCGGGATAGCCGCCATCGTTCCAAACGCTTCAATGCAAGGCACTCACGTCTCTCACACAATTCGAGCACAGTCGCCGCACTGCTGGACAATCGGTATTTGCGATGCGGCAATCTGCTGCGGCAGCAGAAGCGCCGTTCCGTCATGCATGAGTTTGCTCTTGATACATCGTTGTAAACCACTCGCGAACGCCAGGACGCCTTGCCCAGTTGCCCAATAACATATTATGTTATATATATGTACAATGTACATCATTGGCATTGCGCAAACACAAGCATAGCCAATGTGTCCATTCGGAATTCGGGCAATCATACTTTTCTACATGCAAACTCACCAATATGGGGCTGGGCACCGCACAATGATTCGACTCATCGAGTACACGAATCTGATGATTCGAATCGAGTAATGATGAGAGATTGTATTTTCGACTACCGAAATTGTAGGCTCATATGCATCAATGGCCTGGGTATTTAGTTTCGGTATTATTTTCGACTGTGGCAGCCTTGAAACTTCGAGTGGTCGAATCGCAGCGTACGAAATGTGTAGAACAAGGCTACGAGTGTTATTGGAAATGACATTTCCGTCAACTCGTGACCGAACCACGGAATTACCACGAATTGCGATGAAATAGGCATGGTCGAAAATAAACCAAAATTATGTTTCATGTGATGGAAAACTGGCATTGTATTCTTTGCGCACTTTCCATTCCTGCAGGTAGGCGAACAGGCTATCAGGTTTTAGAAACAATTTAATCCGATCGGTAGGCTACACCAAAGTCACTCAACATAGTTCTGACCAGAAATGAAGATAAGTAGTACAATTTTAACATTATGATGTTATGATCTAGCACCTGAATCCACAAGTCATTTCCATCTTCTTGTTCAACTTAAAGTAGATTTGCCATGTCTATACTAACAGTAGTGCTACTTGAGTAATATCACCAAAAAAGATAACTCACACTGGAAACAAGTCCGACTCTGCATTCCACAACACGAGTCGTTTTCTAACTGAAAGTCCTTTAGCTCGACTAAAAAGTTTGTTGCTACCTCATCAAAGGCCCCTATAGCCGATGCATAATCTATCCCAGTAAGAACTAGGTAGTATCTCCAAATAATACAGTAACTATAATAATAATACTTTGTATATTTGAAAAGAATCAAAATAAATCGACTCAAACGGTCAACTAGACCTTGATATAAATATAAAGATGCGGTGCCAGTAGAAATACTAGCTAATTTAAATAATGCCGCTATGATTGCTATTTGAGTAAGGCTGCAGCCTGTGGAACATAATACGGCTGAGGGGATGGCGGGGGATTTTTCAACAGAAAATCTCCGATATAGGTAGGGTCGCAGATATGAACCCTATGCTTGCGTATCAAGCACTTCATGAGGTCTGACGACAGAGCTTTTGTTCGATCCAGATCGATGAATATATGGGTAATTTCAGAACCCAGTTCAGACGATATTCCTGAATGTTCGATAACTTTTGCCGAGCCGCATTTAAGCACCCGCTCGAAACCTTTCTGCTGCCTACTGTTCACATCAAGTAGAACCGACCATCCAGAAAACGCGCCTTGCGGAGAGCTTGCTTCTTCCGAGTCGCCCAGACTCTTGCGCCACCGGTAGGCAGCTAGCGGTATCAAACTTTGCAGCGCTTCAGGGCTGTTTGTGAGCTTGGCCGTATCCGGATTTTCGGGGTTCCCGTACTCATATGGGTCTTCGCTTACAAAATTTCCTACCCGTTGGCACTCATCTAGATATTTAGGATGTAAAATACGCCTTCCGCACGCCAAGGCTGAGAGATATTTTTCGCTTCGCCCAGGTCTCGGAACCAACAGATGGGTACATTTAAGTTCAAAGGTCGCCGTTTCTATTAAATTTGCTCCCAATTTCGAGACGACAGTGGTGTATTTGTCTTTGTCGTTAGACATCGATGACATCAGCAGGAATTCTTGGAATATCAATGGTCGTTTCATTGTTCTCAGTCGTTTCGTCTTGACAAGATTCATCCTTTCCCATGAGCCTCAACATTTCTTCCCTGCCGGTCGGGTCATCCCAACTGACTTGCACGTCCTGCGAAAGTTCGGTAGCATTATTATCCCTGGTTAAATTAGATTGGAGGGTTGACACTCGTCTTTGAGCAGGCGACGAAACATGGGATTTACTAACACTCAAGCGATGAGCTTTAACATCTTTATTACCGCTGGTTTCCGCCATGATATTGGCAAGTTTCCTTTGCAGCATGTCCCGGCATTCCTGAGAATCAATTGGCTCGTCCGCGTCCTTTTTGGCACGTTTCCGCCGTGGCGTTGAATCGTCATTATCTGACGTTTCTGAATTGCTGGAGCCGCGAGTCGACAAACGGGTTCTGCTTTGGGAAGACCGTAATTTCTGTGATTGCGATTCCATTTGAATGGACTTGTTGGGATCGTAGACGTGAGGGTACATCGTCTCGTCTAGTCTGGTTTCGGCGATAACGCACGACTCGATCCAATACGGCGACACTATCACTTTCCCGTCTGTTTTGGCAGTGCAAAATTCTTTGTTCTTGTCTTTAAGTCGGCCTTGAAACAAGAAGTGAGTACACGCGTTATCGTACACCCAGCGAAACTCGCCGGAATGAGCAGTCACTACTTTGGACAGATTCGAGAAGTCCTTGTGCAGTTTTGACGACAGCGCAATCACAAGGCCCTCAAATATATTAGACATATTCTTCCCATCTTCGACATTTTCATTTTTCGTATTCTCCTTATCCGAGGTAGGGGAGGACGTATCGGTTGCTACGTGTTTTCCCAACCTGCCGTCCAAATTTTCGATGAGATAATCCGGTATCTTTTCCACGGCCGCATCGAGGCATCGCGACATAATCTCACTCAGTGGCGTGTCCGGATTTTTTCTCGCCTCCTCCTTAACTTTGCTACGCTGCTCGGCCGGCGTTTTCAGAAGCTCAAACACCTCCGTCAAATCGAACGACATGTTCCCCCCGATGCTTCCCTTTTTCATGAACTTACTAGGAGTCTCCAGATCGTCGTGAATTCTCTTGTAGCGTGTCGATACTGGAGTTTCTGCGTTTTTCATGGCCTCGTCGAGAGCCCGTTTCCTTAGATCTTTCTTAATCTCCATTTTCTCTCGAATTCTGTTCACGACGCTCGGAGCGCGTGGTATCGGTGGAAACTCTGAATCCCATCCCGTGTAACCAACTGCTTTGTGATGATCTGCCCTTCTGTTTGTTACATTTTCAGAAGTAGATTTGGCACAACCCGTCGACACTGAATTATCATTGTGCTCCGAGACAACGAAGTCTTCTTCCTTTTGTTTCAAACCCGTTCTTGCGCTTTCATAAATCCAATCCTCGTTTACGATAGGAATACCCCATTTCTTGCAGCCCACAAATTTTTCCCCACCAGGTTTGTGTATTATCAAATGCGTAGTTTTCTTCAAATCTGTTATATCTCTTCTCGCTACTAGATCTTGCGAGATACCTCCCAATTCAATAATCAACCGGGATAAAGAATTACGCTCCGCATCTCTATACTTACTCAAGCACGCCACGACTCCAGACAATGGTTTTGAATTGGCTGGTACTGAAAACGGAGTGAACATGGGATGATTTGTTGTTGGTACGACGTCATTTTCTTGGGTGCAGTACTGTATCCAGAATATGGTAACTACTTCGGCAGCAGTTTTATCAACGAGCCAGCCCGTAAGCGGCACAACAGCATAGTCTGCAATTCTTTTGCTGTCAACTGGAAGCAGCGACCCTCCATTCGATTCGATATCAGACATCAAAGATTTTGATTCAGCACCAGAAAATCCAACAACAAAAAAGGTATTCCCTGAAAATATTCCACTGCAAGTCATGTCAGAGGCCATGGTTGTCATATCGTTAGCAGTTGTTTCCTCGTGCCCTTCATTTTCTGTAATGTTACGCTTTGACATTGTAGAGTTTTCCGGATACGGAATACCCACATTATCTTGATCAGTTGTCTCGTTAGCATACTGCGAAAGTACGGTAACATCATCTTCAGGCATGAGAAAAGGTAACATTGAGCCATCGTGTGAAGAAACTTTCTGTTTGGTATCGACCTTTTTTACAGTATTCACATCATTCATCGTGATTTCATCTTCCGTAATCGCGTGCGTTCTTGTTTCCTCGTAATCCGAAGGTAGAATCGAAGTCTGCCAGTAATCTTTGTCGGGCATGATCTTGCCGTTAGCTAGCGAGTCTATCACCCAGTCCTGGCCGACAACGTTTAAATCCGGATTATCCGAACTCATGGTCAATATTTCGTGCTTCGTAGCACCGGAAATTCTGGCGGGATCACCCACCACTACTTTGTCTACGCTGGTGGACAACTGTGCCCGCTTGACAGCACCGGCCAAGCTCAACAATTTTCCCATTTTCTCTTCTTCTTGATAAGAAAACCCGACCAAATAAACGTGAACACCATCCAGAACGTCAATGTATTTGTTGTTGTTGATCTGCATTGATAGCAACCGATTACCACCACCTACAGCTCTACTTCTTGACATCATTGACGTGTCATTCAAAGCAGAAGCCACCGTATCATTCACAGTCGACGGGTCGATATTACTCAAATCTACCATTGATGACAAATTTCCATTGTCCGGCGGCTTATCTGGCGTCGACTGATGGTGGGCTGTCTTCTGAGCAATGTTGGCAGGAACTTTTACGGGATATTTGAGATTATCAAGACAAAATCCCTTGTCGATACTGTCGTACAGCCAGTCGATGTTCACAACTTTTACGCCAAACTTTTGAGCCATCATAAATTTTTGACCTTCGGGTTTATTCACTATGAGATGAGTCGTGTAGTTTAGTTTCATGGCGCCGGAATATTCTCCCCCGAATTTCGTCACCAATTTTTGCACCTTCGTCTTGTCAGCGGCGCTAAATCCGGTCAGACAAATTTTACAGCCGTGGAAAAGTGGGCACAGGAACTCCTCCCACTTCCCATCTTTGGCACACACGTACTTGGACACTCCAGCTTTCCACAAATGCTGTATCCATTCCTTGGTCATGATCTTTATATTGTAATTCGTGGCTGTGAGATACTTGACAGAGCCAACATGTCCAACGACTAGATGAGTCACACTTAAATCCAGAGGTTTTGCTACTTCTCCGCCCATCATTTGAACCATGTTTGTGAGTTTGATTCTTTCATCGTGGAGAATATTGGAAAAACAGATAACCGTCCCAAACATGGTCAGTGTAGCGATGGGATAAATCATATTTTTGCGTAGCTGTATTCCATGCTTCAGTAAAGTCAGCATGCACTGAGATCCCAAAACCGGGTATCCATGATTGACTAAATTTTGGACAATGTTCTCCACCTCTTCTGTTCCTTGGAGAGGATCTACTACATACACAATCTCCTCTTGGAACATTGAAATCTTGTTCGCCTCTTCAGCTGTCGTCCATACACAATTGATGCCCTTTTTCTTTGTTAAATCATGAACGAGAAAGAGGTTTTCTTTCCCTTCATCAGAAAAGGAAAGGCACCTGACCTGATTTCCAGCTTCCATCACGGTTTCTAACACTATGTAATTCTACGGCAGTTATTTCTAAATTATGTGAAGAAATAATACAATATTAGGATTGCTATCTTTGTGATCATGTTGACTGTAACAAATTGACAGGCTACCTACTTTCCCCATAGTCTGCCATGTTCGATACTCTGTCCAGTGTTTTACCGTGTACCTCAAATGCCCCAGGCTATAAAATCTAGGTTCATTTTTTGAAATAAATCCTGCGTGATGAGAGCTTTTCTGCATAGAATAATTAAGTGATTAAACAGAAAGTTCTATGTGACGTTGCCACCAATTCCACTCTGGCAAATACCGTGCCCACTTTTATATCAATCATGATATTAACGATGTACGAATGTAAATAATCTAAAGGGGGGGCAAGCCTGTTTGGAATCAGTGTCCTGTGCTCACACTATATTTCATTTTTTAATTATTTTTTATTAAATTACTTTAACTTGGAAAATCGTCGCTGCTCCCCTGATATATCAGGCAAAAAGGCCAGCGATTCCAATCAGGCAAATAGGAATATTAAGTTGATTTACATAACGCTCGAGTAGTCTCGAGAAAAATATTTCCCCTGATAAAGAAACACCAACAACGGAACGGAACAAAAGTAAAAATTGCACATAAAAACTAATCACTTCGGACAATTCTATTCTCCGCTAACTCAGACACAGGGTCGCTATTCTTATCATCGTTATCGTCATCGATATAACTAACATTATGGTGACTGACCTTATAGTTTGCATGTCGCAACTGACCATATTTTACATGAAATCACACCAACCCTCGTTGGTTGCGAATACAAATAGGATTTTTCCATGACCCCAATTGCCAATTGTGGGACAGGGACAGCGCCTCGCCGGCTATCCGACAGTCGCCGAGCATGTCCGCATTCAAGTCGAAATACAAGCAATTTCTTCAAATTAATATTAGCCAGCCTTCAGGATTACCGTAAAACGACCTAACATCACCTCGCCTTCCGCCACATGCCACCTCAATTTGTCGCTTGCGTCTTTATATTCTCTGCATTACTTTTCATTCTCATTCAGCGTGCATGCCTCTTCTTTACTTCGCCTAGACCAAGGTGGGTGTCTGATCTTAAAGACTACTCCAAGGTGTTTCGACACCTTCCTGTTTTTTCATTGTATCGCAGTTTTGCGGTGTCTTGAAACCATGAAAATATTCATAAAACTGATTGCACAATGCACAATGCACTGGCCAAAAATCAAAATCCTGCAATATAGACCGAGGCGCGAAATGTTTTGAATCACTGAACCGTGTCTTATCAAAAAGGTTCAGTTTTCCATGATGTGCGACGTGCGTGTGTCAGTTTAGTTCGGTTTATCAAGAATTATCAATAAGAATTCAAAACACCGCAAGACTGTGATACAATGAAAAGATAGGAAGGTGTCGTAAAGACTTAGAGTAATCTTTGAAATCAGACACCAATCACTGGCGTGTGTATTTTCCATCATCAGGAGATTCAGGATCAGAGTTGCGAAGATCTACTAGTCGCCTTTCAAATGCTTTTTAACGTAGTCTAAAAAGATACAGATTGATAAATAAAATTGATCAAATTGCATCAGAACACCCGATTTTTCGCGGACCAGAATATGAAATGTTCAGCTCACTTATATAAATTATTCTGATCGCGTTCCTCCGCCCAATGATATCATTATATATATCATTGCTCCGCTCACAGGAAGTTATATCAGTAAGTGTATTAAAGCATTATGGTTATATCATTGACGCAAACCAGTCGAAGTTGGAAATTCGTAACCGGCTTTCCACGCCGGATGACCTAATCAAATCCTGCTTTGCATCGATCGATTTTTCTATGCCGATGCCGCTCTGTCTCCTTGTCACCAGGGCTTTGGAGCCGGAGCCGGAGCCCCGGAGCCGTGCATTTTCACCGGAGCTGGAGCCGGAGCCGGAGCTCTACATAAAATTCAGCCGGAGCCGGAGCCGGAGCTGGAGCCGTTATTTGAAAAGTAGCTCCGGCTCCGACTAAGATGCCATTATATATATATGCAACAACCACATCTGCTGATTTATCATAATTGAACAGCAGACCTGAATTTTAATGCTGTGCACAGCAATGGCGTAGAGTAAAGTGCGTTCTAGTGCAACTATGATGTTGTCGACAATTGACAAGTATCCAGTATGACGTCTCAAGCCGGCACGGCGGCACCTATATGTCTTCGTTGCTACATCGGATGTTACTGACGGCTGACAGACTCTAGATTACTATAGATAACTAACCTATGGGTAGATTAGTAATCTATAAAGACCAGGAATGGCCAACCTTTTCGGCTAAAGGGTCACATGTAATTGACGAACGAGTGTGCGGTCCACTAGCCGCGCCAAGCGGATAAAATTTTCTAAGTTTATAAATAAACTAGGTCAGTAATATTATTACTTGAGTATTGTGGGTCTATTGTATACCGCCCGCTAGGCTCAGTTTGCAAGGACACGACTATTCGGCGTCTGGTCACATGGATATCAAAGGTCTCCGATAATATGCGACGATAATGTTGTGCCTACATTTCACCGTCGACGATCTTTATTTGAGCGCAAACGCGAAAAGACTTTCTCGCGTAATTGCGAATACAGTTACACTCAATCGGGTAAATTGGGCGTTTTTTCATTGTCAGTAGGGGGTAGGCTACCAAGCAAGAGATCGTGTGACAACTAAACACGCGAAGCGTGAAGAAAAATGTCGCTACTATTTTAGTTTATTGTAATGTACGACGATTTACTGAAAACGTGACTGGATCCTGGATCTGCGAATGCGTCGGAACTGATATTTTAGTCATCAACATTCCAAAGTGTCGCAGCCAGAATTGTAATTTTTGGTTGGCATTGCAAGTTCACAATCTGAGCAATTCATTTTCGATGATATAATAGGAAATTACCTATCGGGTCACGCAAAACCTCTCGCGGGCCACATGTGGCCTGTGGGTTGGCCACCCCTGATATAGATAGGCCCATTCGATAATTTCAGAGCCGGAGCCGGAGCCGGAGCAGTGGTAATAATGCGGCTCCGGAGCTGGAGCCGGAGCTAATGTATGATAGAAGAGAGCTCCGGAGCCGGAGCTGGAGCAGTTTAAATTTACGGCTGCTCCGAAGCCCTGCTTGTCACACTTGGCTTCATTCAGCGACCGCCGTCGACCGTCGTAGTGCGCTGGGCTGCGTTTTTGAAAGCGGAGTGCTAGTTCGTAACTCCGTATTAGTACAGACGGGTTCATATGCTTCGGGCATGTAGAACCATTTGGTTGTTATTTTTCTCATCACTAGGTGCTGGTCTTATATCAAATCGTCGCAGCTTAACCTACCGCACTCAAATTGAACTCATTGTTATCTGTTGTCACATGCCTCGTCAGGTTAGGTTCCTGCTTTATCGACAACTGATTTAGGCTGGAGGAGCGTACTTGTGAGTGTGGCTGTTTATTGAAGAAAATCATATCAAACTCAAATGGCGGGTGGCATACCAGGAATGATGGACATCATCACTGGTTGGACTTCTGTCTTGATTGCTTCGAAAATGTGTTATTTGCAATAACGTTCGTAGCTTTGTACTATGTCTCATATGCTAGGCTTACCATACGTCCTCTTTTAAGAGGATTTGTCCTCTTTTTTGACTTTTTTGAAAGTGTCCTCGGAGGACGCCCTTTTGTCCTCTTTTTTGAGATTTTGTCCTCTTTTTTAGGATTTAGAGCAGATTTAGAGCAAATTGCGAGTGATATGCCACATCTTAGCACAGACGTGAAGCTCCGACGGGTGAAAAACGGTGATTTTAGCTCTAAGCGAAAAAATGACTTTTTTTTTTTTTTTTAGTCAACCGATCACAAAGTGGGAAAAATTAACCGATTTTTGAGAATTTCACTCCGGATCTGCAAGTTGCAAATTTCTGAAAAAGTGTCCTCTTTTTTGATTTCCAAAATATGGTAAGCCTATCATATGCTGCGACACGGCCAATCCAGGTTTCAAGCCTTCCTCAGTGCAAAATAGTACCAAAACTATAATTCTCGTTAGTAAATTACCTTTCAGTTGCGAGGAGCGTATAATCTCAGTACTCGAAAAAATCGTCTTTTACTACTCGACTCGAATCATTAAAATTAATACTCGATTCAGATTCGAGTACTCGAATCATTGTGCCCAGCCCTAGATATAATCTTTATCACATGCTTCATCAGATGATGACGTATTTACAGAATAGCGGTTTCCTTATAGTTTCTGCCATTTATGGTAACGATAACGACACCGAAAAATGTTTCCCAGAGAGGCAGAGCGCTCTGTGTAAGATTTCACAATATCTTCGTTTTCAGACTTCCTCGACGTGATTGGTCAGCATTAGAGGCCGCAAAGTGTCTGTTAGATTTCAATTCAACTACGCATCGCAATTATTACAAAACGTTCACTACCCCATGTGTCGCAGCGCAGTTAATACAAGGACAAACGACTGCAGAGTTCATTCCTGTATGATTACGTTGAATAGGAAGGAGCGGTTAAACCATGTTCAGTGGAATGACGACGAGCACACCCGCACGACTTCAAGTCGAGGGCAAAGCTGCCATCTCGAAGAAGGTCGAGAGAAGTCAAGCCGTGCTCGATGCAATTTGGAATCTCCAAGAAAGAGGAGAGCTTTGCGATTTCGAGGTTCGCACTGGCGCTGAAATTCTTCCCGTGCATCGTTTCGTACTGCAAATATCGTCGGAGTATTTCAGGGGGATGCTTCAGACCGATATGGTTGAGGCTACGCAAGGGTACGTGGAAATGAAAGACATGGACGAGAAATCGGTGGTGAGCTGCGTGCGGTTCCTCTACACTGGGGAAATTGATGTGGAATTTGATAACATCCATAATTTGCTCAATGCCGCCAATCTCATGCAGCTTGAGGAGGTAAAATCCATATGTTTTGAGTATTGCATTTCTGAAATGAATGTCGAGAACTGTATCGATATTCTGGCACTGTCGAAACAGTTCCTATACAAACAAGCTTCAAAAGAGGTGGTGAATTTCATCTTGCGTAATTTGTCAAAGGTCATAGATACGACGGTGTTCAATGAATTGGAGAAGGAAGATTTGGATTCGGTCATTAAATGCAACACCAAGAGTTCTAATCATACTGTGTTGTGGGTAGCGGTCAGCCGCTGTATAAGTGGCGACGAAGCATCCCGTTCCCATCATACTTTGAGTTTTTTTAATCTAATTAACGAGTTTGAAGTTGACTGCCTGTTTGATTTAGTGATCACCAACAGGCACGTGTTGGCTAGTAGAGATTGCACGGCTCTGGTTGCCCATTCGCTCTTCGATGTGGCAAACGAGAAAAAAGAGTGCGTCGAAGCTCGCTTGAATGTATGTAACTTTATTTTAATAAAACAATGGACGGAAATATATCGTTCAGTTTACGAAACCACCTATTGGACTGTGCGCGAGCAAGGCGTCTAACAACGAAGATCCGCTGGGAAATCGTCGTGAGATGGTCCAGCGGCCAAAGAGGACCTATCACTGGATACTCGACGTTGTTCGAACAAATAGATTTGTCAAAACTTCCAATCAGCTTTATCGAAACCCAAGTGTTGACGAATCGCGACGTACTTAGACTTTCGCTCATTGTAACTGTATATGGTATTTCACTTCTCCTTTCAATAGCTTATTCTGAGTCTTGTGCCGCTAATACATAAACTGTTATTGCGAGACTCTATAATGTGTACATTTATGTGGTGCTGTGAAAACGGCGTACGAAGGCAAGAAGCTTATCAGTTATATAAATCACTATTTAAGGCTAAGCTTTTCAGGTATATAAATCACTATTTAAGGCTAACTCAGTTGAGAGCGTTATGTATGTTAGTACTTGATGTTTTTTTGCGGCATATACACGGACTCGCGATCTAGGCAATAGTAATATGGACGTAACACCTTCCACCGAAGTGCTTCTGTCAGGCGCCAAAGAAAGTA
>NW_027648679.1:0-59638 GCF_051294905.1 Botryllus schlosseri | reverse complement strand
GTGAATCACCAACGAGATCATAGTCACGAGAGCATAAGGACATACGTTCAACGCCTCGATATCTAGATGATATCGCTCTATCAACCAAGATTACGAGTATTCTGGATCAAGTCAATGTGTATCCTTTTAAAATAAGATGATTTGCCCCTTAATAATACTATTAACTTGATTATAAGCATTTACATATATATATATATTACCTAACATTTTCACTATCATTTCCAAAACTCACAAGGCAGGTCCGAATTAGGACACATCCACCATCGCAAACCTACCCGCACCTAACTGAATGCGGTGACTGCGAAAGGTGTTATAGTGACTTTATATATGCTAAACCGCATAGTAACTACTCTGTTGCCTTATAATATGTAACGATCCGCGAAATTCACTCTTTTAGCAAGCTTTTAGTAACTAAGTTACCAATATACCGGTTTCACGTCAAGTACGAATTTGTCTGAAAACGCGTCAGAGCTTTCAGGTGTGAGTTGCTATAGAAATCGATATGCGTTGTACGCCTCAGCACAGAGTTGTCTGAAATACTGTACAATCAATACAGTGACTTTTCCTCTAAGTCTACCGAAAAGTGGGATTAGGCTGGTATTTTTCCGATTCATCTGTATCTTTCTCACTGTTGTGAATTTGAAGCAAGTCAAAACCGCCGTAATCTTGTCAAATCCGTGTAGCGTTGTGGTCTGATGCAGTGGCTGACAACCTTTTCTGGTGTTGGAGACGCATTTCAAACTTCAGAACACGGTATAGAGGTTCGGGCTAATACGCAAGTACTTATAAGGAACCTTTTAAAGCATGTCGATGCACAATGGGCATAGTCGTCTATAAATTCTATTTCGGTTATTTTAGCATTGATAGACGCTGATTGATGGGTCCTATTCAATGTCTGCAGGTGAATATACGCGGAGTTATATTGGACTTACTGCGATTTATACTTGACCATTAGCCGTTATTTTGATGTAAGTAAAATTGTCAGGGCGCATAAACAATCTATAAATATGTATTACCAGTAGAACTCTAGATATATCGCGTTATGTGACAAGTATTCGTCCATGCCTCTTGACGTGTGCAGGAATTCTCTTCCCAATTTTCACAAGCGGCTTAGACATAACTAATACCCAGGCATGATTATTTTTGGCGAATTAGTCATATAAAACGCTACATGGTCAATAATATCAAACGAAACCACATAATGTGCAAACAAACAACAAGAAACGGCGTAAGAGTTTCATATAGGGTTGAATTTTAAACAAAAAATCAATTTAAAACAAACAAGGCCCTAATTTAAAACATGTTTTTTTTGTTGTTGTTTTTTTGTGTTTTTTAAAGCCATGACGCCACGAATATTCAATTGTGGCGTCATACTGGCTTGACATTGACAATTGAAAATATAGGGTAAATATAGCTCCTCTGACGAAATATCTGTACTATTAATGTTGAACTCACTATTTTAAGGGTTCCAAACATCCCATACCGATATACGTCGCCTATATCGGGTGGTAATTGTCCGTGGGCTCATACAACATGTTTTTTGGAAAGTATTCACACAATTATGGCATAATTTTACAACTTGTAAAAAATACAATTTTTTTTTAAAGGCCTTTGTTTAAAACACCGTTTAAAACATGTTATAAACAAAGGGTTTTAAAACACCGTTTGTTTTAAATGCAACCCTAGTTTCATAGGTTCATGTTATCAAACGAAACCACAAAATCTGCACTGTGCAGTATCCACTCGGAATCAGTGTCAATAAGGTATAAGAAAAACACTCAACAACTGATTGTTAATAGAACTATACCTTGTTTGCACTGTATCACTGCTTCTAAACGCAGGTCAGTTAAATTTCTCATGAATTCAATTTCTCCTAACGAATTATGGAAAAATTAGCTTCACCAGTAGCCAAATTCATCCGGCTACGACTGGCAATTCGAAATTCAGAGTCCGAAAAAATCCGGCTGGTGAATTGTCGATTCAATGTCCGTAATGTTCCTACTTAAACCATACTGATTGTACACAATTCAATGGAACTTTCCTGCTAAAATTCAATGCAAATTAAAAATCCAGATAATCCGCGACTCTGGAACCAGATCGTGACCACTATAGATCGTGAGCGGATCAGTATTCGTATTGTTTGCCCAAGTGCCGTATCCAGATCAGAACAGGTTTTTAAATTATGGCGTATACGAAAGTGACTTTGTAGTTTTTGTTGTTGTTGCTGCTTGTGGTATTCATGGCGTTTGTCGACTACTATAGTTATTCACACCAGGCAAATTTTCTTCATATTTATTCCGTAGCTGCCGACTTGTAGCACGGCACACTTCTAGTCTTGTTATAAGACACCGATGGCGCGGATGAGATTTCGAGAAGAAGCCTATAGATAAACCTTTCGCTTCTCACAAGTGAAAGTAGTCGACAAATATATGCACTTGAGTAAGCAGGAAAAACATTATTGATTAGGCTACTCTGATGAAGTAGAAGTACTTCGTGACTGACCAGTGACCACCTCTATCGACGACAGAGGCAATATATGCTCCTTCATGCTCACCCTCAAACAGGATTTTTTTAGATCCAGCTCACAAATAATCGTGACCCGTACCTCTCCATGGATTGCTTTCTCTTGCGCCCATCAGGTGTCCAGTCACCATACTCAGTGCTAGACACTTGGTGGCCACGACAATACTTCATAATTAAATTTGCACCCCTGGGCCCTGATGGGTTTCGCTCACTGATCCCAGATGAAGGACCCTCGCTTTACACGCGTGCTTTTCGCACTTGTAACGCGGTCCTGTTGAGGTTTTTGCATAACAAAATTATTAAATCAAGTTTTCAAGATGTCGTATTTTAGGCATTTAACATTCTGCAGCGGTTTTCCAATAATTTCCAAAAATAATCATGACTGCTAATAGCCGTTATTTTACCATTGATGTACCGAAATTGACGGGAATTATTTACAGAAACAAACAGCAACTGACTATCATAATTTTGTGGAATTCACAGGGGTCAATAAAAACCGCAAAAAGTCTAGCTTCGAGCCATGATTGGGAATCAGTTCTGAAGCAACGTTACCCGAATGATCACGCCAACGCCGCCCCCAGTCTAGTTAAAAACAAGTTTGAACAGGATTCGACGCTCAATAATCGTGACGCGTTTTCCATATAAATAAGACTCGCATAGCACGCAATGATATATTGTACTGTACAAAAGCAACAGCTTGAGTATGATACTTGGTTACTGGGATTTTCGTGGTTTAGCAGAGCCTGCGAGGCTGATGCTTAATTTCAAGGGTGTGGACTTCGAAAACAAAAGATACAAAGATGTTAGCGATTGGAAAGCCGAAAAATACGCTCTTGGATTGGAATTCCCTAACTTGCCGTATCTCATTGATGGAGATATCAAGCTAACTGAGAGCGTGGCGATATACAGGTACCTCGGCCGGAAGACGGGACTGTTCCCAAGAAGTGAAGCGGAAAATCGCGATTG
Source organism: Botryllus schlosseri (assembly GCF_051294905.1). Lineage (NCBI taxonomy): Eukaryota > Metazoa > Chordata > Ascidiacea > Stolidobranchia > Styelidae > Botryllus > Botryllus schlosseri. The sequence continues at coordinate 56,149 of NW_027648679.1, read as the reverse complement.
TGATGTTATAGAAAGTGTTGCCAACGACTTGAGGCTAAGAATGAGCCTGATGGCGTATCTCACACCAGACATAACTAAGAATCTACAAGACACCCAATCGTTCTGTATGGAGAGAACTGGCCAAGTTGATCGTTTTCTTTCGGGAAAGCAATTCGTAGCCGGCGAACGGTTAACTTACGTGGATTTCATGCTGTTTGAGTTCCTGACTCGAATCGAAATCCTGTTCAGTGACATTTGCGAGGACAAGACTAACGTTAAACGTTACGTGCGATGTTTCAGCGCTTTGGATCCGATTGACCGATACCTAAAATCCGAGTCATATAAGACATTTCCGATCAACGGACCCGAAGCCAATTGGGGCGGAAAATGTTATGACGACAGAACGTGGTAGACAGCAGCTTTGTCATCAGTACATTTTCACGTCATTGATTGTATATCGCGTGCACGTATTGCTGCCAATGCCTGCCATGCGCCTTTCTTATGCCTTCCGTAACTCTTAACGTCGATTAAATAGCATACATAATGCATAAAACTGCTCATGTTAATTACGGGATCTCTTTAAGAGGATGATGTGTCCGTGTGAGATTTCTAATTGTGGGTAACCTGAGCCACGGTGTCATGGCACCATCAGTCCGATACCCAATGTCACATGTTATGACATGTTAAAGCATACAATTTGTTTGGCGACTTGGTCTGCATCATCGTGCGATCTATTTGTACCACAAGTCCATTATACCGAAGTGCATGTAGAAAAACAGAGAAGCGATAGGTTGGTTATAGGGTGTCGTGGTGCTGATGGGGATGGGGCCGTTGTATTTCGATTTAATAAAATACACAGCTTCGTTACAATTAGGTGATAGGCTGTTATCACTTGGTTCATGCCAATCAAACAAACAAATAAACAACACCATCGGCCAATCATTGCTGTCAATCATTTAAAAATAAATTTTGATTGATATTGTATTGTATTAATAGGGCACAACAGAGTGGAGCTTATCGCCTTTTAGGCCTTGTGCTCCACCCTCCACGAGACAAATTTCATAATGTTCATGGGTCTTTGATTTCTTATATTCTCGGGAACGTCTTTCAGTTTCAGCCTCTTTCGCACTACTCGCAGTGATTATTCGGTAGGGCTCTTCAAAAATGACTTATTTTTCAAATCATACTGGCTACTTGATAAAATTGTTAGGTTACCTAATTTAAGCCTACACACAAAATTTGGTTCAATTCCAGCCAGTAACCGCTTTGCTACAGGAGAAGTAAGTTTCTGTTTATTATATAAAAATAAATATTAAAAAATTTGAAAATTTTCTGTTCGCCCCATGAAAGTGTTAGGCTGTCTATAGAAACGATGCTCACCAAATTTGGTTCAATTTCAACCAGTGAAAGCGGAGTTATTGCCGTCGAGAAATTTGGATTTGAATAAAATAGTATTTACGGTGAGCACAATTATAATAAATAAACGAAGAATCGGTCACCGTAAATACTATTTTATTCAAATCCAAATTTTTCGACGGCAATAACTCCGCCTCCACTGGTTGGAATTGAACCAAATTTGGTGGGCATCGTTTCTATAGACAGCCTAACACTTTCATGGGGTGAACAGAAAATTTTTAAATTTTTTGTTATTTATTTTTATATAATAAACAGAAACTTACTTCTCCTGTAGCAAAGCGGTTACTGGCTGGAATTGAACCAAATTTTGTGTTTAGGCTTAAATTAGGTAACCTAATAATTTTATCAAGTAGCCAGTATGATTTGAGAAAAAAAGTCATTTTTGAAGAGAACCAAATTTTGTGTGTAGGCTTAAATTAGGTAACTTAACAATTTTATCAAGTAGCCAGTACGATTTGAGAAAAAAAGTCATTTTTGAAGAGACCCATTATTCTGTCGCTCTCACTCCGATGCGTCCCGATAGTGGTCGTTGCTGCCGATTTGTAGCTAGGCTAACTTTTTACGCCGGCGACGAGGAGCCCAGATAAACCTCCGTTATATAGGAGGTTGCAAGAACAGGGATTCGAAACCACTTCCATTGATGTCGTGACGCTGGTGTTTAACCAACTGCGCCGCTCGCTTCCCCAATTATGATTGAATGCCATGCTCTCTTGATATATGTATATGTATAATGTATATATATTTACCTATTAGACTACTTTGGTGGACAGTCCTGTTTTGAAGCAGTTGGGCGACAATTATCGCCAACAGAAGGAGACAAGCTAGGCGTCTGAAAATAACTCGATTGGTTTTGGAATATCGATTCCGCGCTTTGTCACTGGTGATTTGCGGTTTATATCGCAGCGTTTAGAATATACACGAAATGTCCTCCAACTGCGGTCGCCCTAATTTTTCCCAACTTTTGCAATATCTAATAGACCACTTTAGTGGACATTTGTTACTTAGGGAGACAATTCGCCATTTTGAATTACCAGACCATGACCATTGCTGTTACTGAACTAAGGTGGACATTGACCTCGTATTATATGACAAGGTTCGGGAACCAGTTTCGTCAAAAGAGTCATTTACCAATGACAATCACTTTTGACGTCACTATTTGAAATCCACGACGTCATCCTTGTACGATATCGATGATCGCGATATATAATTCGCCGTTTGTTTGTTTTTTATTCATGGTGTTTTGACTAATTTGGTAGTTTTAGAGTATGCCTATATTCATTTTTTGATTCCGTATTCACCGACTTTTAGCACAGCCCACTCCTAGGCTTTTATAAATCACCGCTTACGCGGATCACATGACGACGAGGAGCCTAGATAAACCTCCAACACTTGGGTAGGAATTCTCGTGTCGTCCTCAGCCGGACTCGAACCAACAACCCATTGGTGTTGCAGGTGTGGATTATACCAATGACCACGCCATTTCACCACGCACATATTTGCGTTTGAAAACTGCTGTGAAAATACGGAACATGTGTCTTTATAAGAAGCTACAGTTGGCCATGCTGCAGATTAGATCACCAGTTCTCAACGGCTAGTATGCAAATAACTACGACATTCAATAGCTACCTTGCTGCGATAGCAGATCTCAGTTACCATAAAATAATAAATATATTCATTTATTATAATCGACCCTAATATCCATCGGAAGCTTCTTGTTTCATGGACTTGGAGTGTATTAGCAGGTATAAGGCAATTTTCGGCTTAACGTAAGGCACACTTTTTGATCAATTATTACTAGTGCTGCAAGACAGAAACCTTCGAATAAAGACCACTTTAACATGTCTCTACCTCCTATCTCAGACTCTCGTCATGTTATAGCCGCTTCAAATCGTTACGGATTAGCTGGAAATTAGTCCACTTCATTAAAATAACTCCATTAAAGGGTGATGGGATAATTTTTTGAAATTCAGGACGACGAAAATGAAATGAGCTGACAAGCAGGTAAAATACGGGTAAATATATTTCTCCAGTGATAGTAGCATGTATTTTTGTCGGACCAATTTAGATTTCATGAAATCAATCCCAGTTATGCAGGGCACACCGATGTCTCTCTGCCTTGATTCGAAGTTTTTACTGATTGCAAAGTCGCCATTCCTAAAATCTCATCCACAGAGACATCAATTGCATTCCTCAGCAACTCAGCGTTCGAATATTTCTCTGCCACTTGACATTGACTGATCCAGGGCGTAAATGATGCCGATTGCAATTGAGAATGGGCTATGCCAATGAATGGTATTTATGAGTAGAAAAAGCATTTATGGCACTTCACTTAGGCGTTGATACTAGAGCTGTGTATGTGCTGGAAACTTTGCGAGCTTCAGGGAAACTAAATGGTAACCCACTGAGCTTATAAAGCACATTAGATATTTTCTGGTCTTTCAATATCACCAGAACCCCCTTCTTGTCATAAAGTAATAAAAAACATTCGTGATTTAACACGATATATGGATACAATTAGTTATTAGATGGTATTCACCGAATGTGGAGGATGACATGAAAAAAGGACGATGACTTTTGATAGGAATAAGATCTGTCACGATGCCAATTAGTCTTATAATCCGCCTGTAAGAGTACTATAGGAGTGCTGCAGAGCAAATGATAGAATATCATAAATATCAAATTGTAGCGTGAAGGAATCCACCTTGGACCGATAAAGAATATAGATATTGACTATCTCTGGAAAAATATATTTACCCGTATTTTGCGTGCTTATTGTGGTCGTGAATTTCAGTGTGTAAACTACTCTATTGGAAAATTATCTCACCATCGTTTTAACGTGTCTATTTCAATGAAGTGGACTAATTTACAGCTAATATGTGTCATCAATTTCTTTCATTTACTGGCGATGTAGGCCCTTGTCAAGATCAGAACAAGTCCAAAAGACATCCCTGCCTCTTCAGGCATAAATGAAACACGATTTTTGGTCATGTCGGTGTGACGAAATTGGTCACCGTAAATACTATTATTTCAAAAATGACCGAAATTTCCATTTGACTGGCCTTGGCTTCTACGCAGCGGGAAATCCAGCAAACCTAACCGAACATTCGCCGCATTCATAGACACGCCTAGATCGCCAATTCAATCATGCTCGCTAGTGAGAGCGTGGCGAGATAGCGTATAGTGGAATAATCCACAACCGCAAGACCAGCTGGTTGCGGTTTCGGGTCCGACCGAGGTCGACTCCAGAATTTGTACTAAGGTAATAAAGGTTTATCTCGGCTTCTACGTAGCATCCCATTCATTGTCTTACGAAGGTAAATATGGCATAAAAAACACCGGCATGGTGTAAAATGTGAACAATGTAGTCGAGCACCGTGAATATCAAACAATAACGACCAAAATTGTTGGGGTACGCTATATTGCGGCGTGAAAATTGCTTTCATGAATCGCATCGATCTGATATCGTCTATGTTCACTGTTCATACTTTCGCAGTTGAAACACATTAACCTAGATTTACCGGCTCGGAGTCGAATGAATCTTCACTAATCTATACTAAAACAGTCAGAGTGGGTTTGTTGATGCAGTCATCCACCAGTAAAACCAGATTCGAAATAGTGAAGTCATGTAGCCTAATATTGACCTTGATACCGATAGATTTCCTTCATGTGTAATTTCGTAACTAAAGCTATATTTGTCGCCAATACTACGTTGAATACGCGTTTTGTAAGGTATCATAAATGTTACGGGTAATAACCCTGCCCGATCAATTATAATTACAATTATCAACATGGCCAAAGCGTCAAACCCTGTATAAACCAATCCCAACCTATCTTCATTTCGAATTGCGAACCTCCTTGATTACCTTGGCGCTTGATGGGGTCATCATCATTGTAACCGAGGTATTGCACGCGACGTAATATGATTTAATAGGCTCCAGGCTCCGCCCATGTCTGCAGGCCTGTGCTTCAAATCCCGCACTGATCATAAATGTCATAAAAAATAATTCCAGATTCCAGCCATTCACTTATTAAATTGTCAGCTTACTCTAAAAAAACACTGCACACCAAATTTGGTTCAATTCTAACAAGCATAGGACTCCGCAGATCAAATTAGAATTTTTAATTTATTAGGTAAAATTTAAAAAAAATCAAATTTTTCTGCCAACCCCATGAAATTGTTGAGCTGTTTTCAAAGACGATGCAAAACAAATTTGACTCAATTCCGACCAGTAGAAGCGGAGTTATGTGAGTTTTTCGATTATAATCCTCGGATTATCCTGGATCGGTGGATCATCCGAGAAGTTCACGTTTTTCATAGGCGGGCTATCCGAGGTTCCGTCTCGGTCGTTCACACCACTGGGCCATACGAGGTACCGCTGCGTTCGTCTTCGGGCCCCGCGTAGACCGATACCCGATACGATCGTATCGGACTTTCAGCCGACTCGGGATCGGCCTTCAAAAAACAGTGTATAGCGCTTTTTTCACAGTTTTTTTAATCACCGATTTCTCGCCAACCGAATATCGTAGCCGGATAAATTTGGTACCGGCAGACGCGTAATTCGATTACGATTCCAACGATGCCCGGGAAATGGGGCTGGGACGCGTAGAAAAAAGTTTTCTTCCAAAAACCCGTGATGGTACGCCAATACGGGTTACGCAATTGGTTTTTCGATGGGTCGGTATCAGAACAGAGATCGAAATACCGATCGACAACCGCTGGTCTAAGGGGTTCGACAGAGTTATCCCCGTTTTCCTCTCGTCGAACTGAACGCGATGATATCCGATTCAACGGCTTGGGACCCGGGGTTGGCCCGGTATTGGCGTTTGAAAAGTCGGTTTTTGTCTCCCAAAGGCTACCGAATTCGCAGAATATACAGATCGATCAGTAGCTTAGGAATAGCCTACTTTTATCACAAAAATTTAACATGCCGCCTTTCTTACAGAGATAGGCACAATTCACAATGTTGAATTAGGTCGATGACTTTAGTATTGTATACGTACGCGCGACCAATTGCGTGCCATCAACTGGTAAGGTCTCATGTCCGCTGTCACCGAGTGATTGAAAGATTAGTTTCAGCGTATTAGCAGGTTATTGTAAATGGACGTTACTTTGGACGATGGACTAGCAGATGATGTAGAATGATGCAGAAGATGTATTAGCACCTCATGGCCCTAAAGTTTCATGACAAGTATATTAGCATGAATCCTATAAACACGAATCTTATAAGAAAAGTTTAAGATGCAAACATGCGTGAATGAGTTACTTCCCAATCAGTGTTTTCATCGAACGATTCGTTCTGCGTATTGAAGAGTATTCCACATAGCTGCTGAATTCTGCGTACAATGGCGTATAGATTTGGATCGCCACGCCGACTCCATTTCCATGACAAAAAGTGAGTATTGAATATAGAACGCATTTCTCTTCTGTTGTGTTATATTTCACGCGAACGGGTAAATACTGGACAGGACAGTCGCCAAACGGATACTGCAGCCTATGATCTTTCCCTCACTAATTCAATTCATGTCGTAATAGATTTTCACTTCGTAACGCGCTTTCTGATACATTTTTAAACGTCTATGTGAGTAGCAACGGATTCAGAATCCTCCTTGATAACGTGTTCACATAACTCAATTAGTAAAATGTTGACTGCCCGCTCAATATATCTGAGAATATTTTGATCGCGTAACGTTAACTTTATATTGTTTCCCGATTAATTTCAAATAATTCAACTAGATACTGATAAATATGAATATTGATAAATCGTATTTAAACGCTGTGTGAGGGAGCATATAGTTACGATAACATCTGCCTTTTCGTTTTATTGATTCGTTGTAAAATTCAGTGTGTGGCCTATTGTAAAGCTCAATCTTGATGAAGCAACTTATCATGTTGCATTTTTGTTTTGCAATTTACTGGAGTTGTGTATCATCTCCAAACGTGTGTACTTTGCATGTAGTTAACAATTTGGCATTACATCGCTGCCTTGTTTTTCAGCCACTGCAAACAATCGAGACGTTAATGTAGCTGGGAAGACACTTCAATGAATTTGCCGTCACGCAATTCTGTTCAATGCGTGACCGATAAGTGCCTGCGGAGGCTTCATTATAACCAGACGCAAATGTGAATATCACTCCCTAGTCTGCCATAATGAGCAACGATGATGACGTTATACCCTCTGATCACTTCAACATCAGTCATTCAATATATGTAATGTTGCCCTTGCCTTGACTTGAACAGACGGGGGCCGTAATCGATACCCGTATCAGACTGCTTCTTACCTTGTTTTAATATAAGGAAACTAAAATATCTGTACCCATGGAAAGTATTAATGTAACGCATATAATGTAGGATTGTGAGTTTGAAGCCTATACTGAGCTTTGTAACCGGCGCTTGATGCGAATCCGACACTCTGAGTATTTATAGCTGATACCACAATATGTTTGATAGCTGTTTGATTTGACATTCTCCTGTCGCAGCATTGTGACGTTATGAAATGCCAAACAAGTCAACTAATTAACTATTTGCACTTGGCTGCTTTCCAATCCTATATCGCCACATTTCAGCCTGATCATCAATATTTGTTTATGTTAGCTTTGCAGAGTCATTTTATCCTTGTATGTGATGACGAATAAACCAGCTCGATTTTTCAATCAACACTGCTGCATGGTATGAGCGGATGACATGAGCTACTTCAGTTGAATTTATTGTTAAACGTACGCTGGGTTGATATCACACGTTTTCAACTATGCGTTTCTGGTGACGATGATAGGGTGATTACAATCATTTATGGAATTGCTACAAACTTACGAAGGTATGGAAAGCTGATTGAGGTCACATGGTCCGTAGGCCGAGAATTACGACGAGATATATTGTTATCATTAGCACGTGTTACTTCGCAGACGGTAAAGCAGTTTCTATGGCGATGCTAGTCGGTGCTAGCAACGAAACTGGTGTGGATGCGGAAAGGGGATGATTACACCCGCGGCTATATTAGATCACATTTTATATTCATCTGCGTTGACTACTGCACTCCGAGCAATATATTATTCTTGTATAGGGAAAAGACATTAATCCAGTGACTGTTACATAGCATCACGCCTCACATTGATACAATCAAGAATCATATATCTATCCGGTGACCGCCAACTTTGACCGAATGTAGCACTTTTGACCTATGTAATTTCAACTCAGATGCGACCACGTAAAATTTTGTATAATTAATGATTGATTCGGTCAATAGTATTGATAATTGCGTATATATTGCTATAAATTTTGTATCCTCTCAGTCCACGTAATCAGATTTACCTGTAGAGCTGAGTGAGGTATTGTCTAGGAATATTCAGGGCACGTAATTAATAATTGAACAAATGAACATAATCGGGCGGGCCCGTTGGTGCAATTACTTAGCTACACATGCAAGTCCAATGACTTGATATATTTAATTCGTTGCCGAAATGGATGTGGCAATGCCTGGTACGTTGGAGAAACTGGTCAACCACTCCATAAGAGAATGTCAGCATCGACACGACATTTCTAAATGCAACAGATCGAAGCCTGTCGATGAGCACTTTTCTTCAGCAGGACACTAAGAAAATGATATGATAATCAACGTGTTGGCCGGGAACATCGAGAACTCAATCATGCGCAAGGCCACAGAACAAAAATACATCGACATATTTAACATGTTCCATCAAGGGCTAAATATAGATCGAGGCTCCATGTCACATTACACCATGCGAAGCTGCAGTTGATATATTCAGCGGGTGTGCATTCAATTACTGTAAACACTCTATCAAATCTCATTTTCAGTGCCACAACTTGCTGTAGCCGTTTAAAATATGAACTTCGAGTTTCCTGTTTATGACGTCATAAATGTACACATTTTTCTGATCTGAAAGTACTTTTGTCTATGATGTCACAATATGCTTATATGTTTGGATTCAAAATCTTTTGCGTTACTTTCACTTTAACACCTGATGAAGGAGCGGCGCTCCGAAAGCTCGTATAATAAATATATTTATTACTTTGCAAGTGGACGTTAGATAAGGTGTGAAAGCAACCAAGATCTTATTATTATCTATATCGTCTGCTATCGGTTCAACGAATTACTTAGCTACATGTTGTTATTTCTTGACTTCATGCGCGCTATGTAATCAAAAGATATTGAACTCGCCTATATGTAGGCTACTAAACTAAAAGAAGCACACGATTCAAAATTGGTATTTCTTCACTGTCAAACAATTATTTGGGATGAGATGTCATTTGTCATGTGAGGTCCAGATTGTCACGACATGAATATTCGGCGCCAGCAATTTAGGCACCCGGACAAAGACATTTTTATAACGAAGTTTACGGTCTACATAAGGGCAATCCTCTTTCGGATAATGCTTTCTCGCTGACGATCTTTTTGGCACACTTCTCTGAGACCCATGTTGGCCCAAACTTCATATGTCTTCATACATCGTGGCGTGTTAATGGCCAACCCTTAAATGTCTACTTCCATAAATGATGCGTATTTATCGTGGAGGAAGGGTGGCTGATAATCAAAACATTTATCTACATGAAATCGCGCCCAGCGCGAGAAAGATTAAAAAGTTGCAAAAACTTTCAAATATAGAGCGTATCATTAATGTTCTTCCACGAAATAATTTTCGACACCCTTCGGCACCCCCTCCCAAGTGGGGTAGGATTACCTGTGTGTGGCGGAACTGATGGAAGGAATGGGGGGGGGGGGGTAGCATAGCAGTGCTGCGCGCCTCTGTTTGATCTGTAAATCATGGGTTCAATCTCCGGGCGGGTTAGACCTAAGATTCGAAAACTGGTATCCACGGTATCCGCTGGTTAGGATAAAAATAAGTTTGTTCGCTTCCTCTCTCACTCTCTCTCTCTCTCTTTCACTCTCGCTCTCTCTTGAGCATTTGCAAGGGAATCCTTTCTTATTTGTACGATCAGAACAACAACCCTCCTCGGTTTATCTTGGCTAATTCTTTGACAAAGACATGGCTTTGCGAATGCCAGAAAAGTGAACAGTGAATTGCAAGGATAGGCAACTGAAACACAGCTGAAGAGATCAAAATAGAAGCCAATCACCTTGGCCATTATTAGGCCGAGATGGATGCTAGATTGAAGACCGCGCGTGCTTGATAGTTTCAGCATTATCCTCTCTGCTCAATATGTCGCAATGCATCTTTTGTACCGCATTGTACATTGTCTGGCTTGAGCGGAAACAATAATTTGAGCTAAATTAGAAATAAAAGTAGGGGGTCCGCGGAGGCTCGCGACGGTCCAAAAGGGGTCTGCAAAGACAGAAGGGTTGATAATCACTGACATAAAGTATATGCCTTCTGCTCACAACTGACAGAGCATCTTCAAGCGGTCTTGACACAAGCAAATCAACGACCTATCAGCTCGACATATCGGGTGCGGGACATACTACAGAATATTTATCATGCTATAACCAATACATATATTTGATGGAGTTATATTAAGGTAGAGCAGTGATTCTTATTAACAATATGTATCACGCGTGTTAAACAACAACATGTAACAATGATATAATGCCTTTTCGCCTTTGCTAAGAGCTAACCAGGGCCCAATATTAGGAGTCGACATTAAAATCGTACGACCCGCGGCGTCTACCAAGATCGCAACTAGACTTTATGTCGAGTCATCTCAATGGTAGTCAGCATTTTTTATGTCGCCATTTTTTAACACAGTGTATAAAGGCTTAAAATCCCTATATATGCGGGGATGCTCTTAACTGAGTAATTCCAAAAGAAAAACTATCATGTATGCAAAGCGGTGTCATTTTATACACGCGAAAAGTGGAAGAAAATCCCCCCTATTGGTTGTCGACTTAATGCCACTTTTCAAAATACGGGGTTTATACAGGGGTCAAAATGTCGCCATTGTAACTCGAAATTCCTGCTACTTCCTGGGTTGATTTCTTTTGTAAGGACAAATGAGGGACCAATAACCGTGGTCCCAAACGGATTTGCTTGACAGACGATAACAACTGAGGGAAAAATGTCGCCAAGAATTAGGGAGACACAAAATTGTCTCCCAATTTTTTTCGTCCCCCAACTGCCACAAAAATAAGTACGATTGTCTCCCAAAGTAGCCTAATAGGTAAATATATATATATATATATATATCGAAGAGTAAATAGACGAGATCGTCATTATGTTTTGAATTCCGACTGCCATTATTATTGTCGAATAACGTCACTGTGTCGCTCTCGTGACTTTAAAACGTTTGAACGGATAAGGATATTTATAATTATAACGACATCAATGTCATACCTACTTCATATCGCTGACATGTAGATGTCTCCAGTTTGATGGTTTGGCAATGGAAGTACTTCGGAAAGTTTATATCAGTGGTTTTTACCTTTACTAGCCTGCGGAACGCTACGCTAATCTGCAAGCAAAAATTTACAACAATATACGTTTAACTACACATCTAATACATTACTATACCGACCGGTTCACAGAATGAACTATGCAGCAGCAGGGTATTAATAGAACAAACCCATTAATATATAATTTTCACACAAAACCAAAACATTGTTATGAATATTTATTGGGAATCAGTGAGACTTCAGTTGATCCTTTTCAGATACCAGTTCAGACACGCGTGGCTTCACCCGAGAAAGTGTCATCGCATTGTTCGGTCGAAACGCAACAGCGTAATCCCAATTGCGTAATTACAAATTAAGTTGTAAATCAGGGGTCTCTGACACGAGGCCATAGCGACCTGATTCGAGATTTTAGAAGAACGCTTAGTAAAGCAATTTGAAATGCTGAAATTGATTTATCTCAATATTTCTCACTAGCTGATATACGGCTTCGGCAATGGCAAAAGCATTCCATGGAGGAAGAATTAGCTGATATGAATGGGCAATTGGGCATATTGCCTTGGCATGTCGGCAAACCACAGTAGTGAGGGTACCTGAAATTGTTGCAGGCCAATCAGAGAGCGCCACGTCATCCTAATTGCCACGCCCATTTTCATCCCCTAAGGGAACATTCATCTGCTACGTCATCTGTGCCACATCATCAAGCGTCACGCCTATAGTGCCACATCATCCATCCATTGCTATATCATCGCCGCATTGATTGCCGCATCTTGATACTTTTCTCAGATATTGTATTATGTGTATTTAGGACTAATATCATCCGTCCATATTTTTTAAACTTGATTTTATGTGTACAAGTTACGGTTTCTGCAGTTTCCACATTTTACGACTTATGATTGCTGCGTCAAAACTTACCTTGGCTAGAATCGACAGATTTTCTATTATGTGTATTTAGGACTATGTATTTAAATTCCTATTCAGATTATACATAAATGCGAAAACTATGATGTCTATGTAAGGTTATATTCTCCGGATAATATTATTAATATCAAAATTCTACACATCATCACTAATTACTTAATATAAAATGCGATTTTGAGCGCTGCGACTTGATAATATGAACCCCTACGCTTCTGATGCATGATTTTTTGTGATAAGGACCTAGGTAACATTCAGAGTCTGCAACGATTGTTTGGATATACATTATAGCAATACCCCACTAAACTATAGGCGGTTATATTACTCTATTGGTCAGAGATAACTCATCCGTCTATATTTTTAAACTTGATTTTATGTATACAAGTTACTGTCTCTGCAGCCTCCACATTTTACGACTTATTTTCATTAGACGCAGGCAAGCGATTCTCCAGTTCGGAGCTACGGAAACAAATCACTCGCATGTGCGCGTTCCGAATAGTCTTGTAGAATAACAGCTTAGTAGCATATACGCGAATCCCAAGGTGAAAATAATCGAACGCACTATAGCCGTAGGCGTGCGATTCGCAGGGCTTTATTTATACAAACTCTATCGATGCCTGTACGCGAACCCCAGCGTTAAAACGATTAGGCCTAATTAACACGTTCTGAAGCCGAAAATTTAGTCAACATCATTGAGATAGCCATGATTTGAAGATGGTGATCGAGTGTGACAATAGCACTCGCCAAGGTTAGACAAACATAACCTTAAACTACTCTCTACTTCACAAAATATAAAGTTATAAAAGTAAGCAGATTTCTATGAAAACCCGTGAAATAGAAGTAAAAGTAGCCTAGAAACATAACTACTTAATGAAAAATCGTGATTCTTGAAGTGACCACATTTCATACGATTCAGTCCTTTTCATGTCACTAGAATAAGGTGATTAAACTGACAGTGAAACGCCGCCGGCGTCTTATAACGTAATAATGTAAGCTGCGTCGGGTGCTGCTATAATGTTAGGAGCGAATATAGTAGAAAGTTCACGTCTGGACACCTGTAAGCAGGTGCGCATACTACCGTAGTAAAACGCATAACAGAATTCACGCAAAAGTCGATATTGCTTTGTGATGCTTTTGATGTTGTTCCATACCGATTGGGAAGATAGGACTCCTAATTTCCTAACTAACTACATAATCCCTAGTAACGTAGTCAGACGCATAACGGAATTTACGCAAAATCGGTATTGCTCTGCGATAATTTTGACCACTATGTTTTGATAATAACTTGCTTCCGAGAAATAAATAACATTCATTATACGTTAGATGATACTTTTCCTTGATATTCTATTATGTGTATTTACGGCTAATGCGACATCACTATATTGCCGACAGGCCTGATTCGAACACACTAATTTTGCGAATTAAACTTTTATCGCGGAACGCAACAAGATAAATCATATGAATTTGTAAACTACTTATTCGTGACATAGTAATAATTCTACTTGTGTACTTTTTCATATTTTGCAGCAATTTTAGTAGTACTTAAATAAAATTCGGAATATAAACTAATCGAAAAATTCGGTAACCAATTTCGCATAGGCTATGCATACAAATGAGGAAAGTTACATCAACGCGTGTTAACTAATTGAATTATGTAGCTTGTAATTCATGCAAGTTGCGAAACTTCTACACTGAATCCTTTAAAGTAGATAGAATCGAAAAAACTAATCGAAAATATTCACGAAGTTTGGATGCGACATATTTGGGTTTTTTAAAATCATTCATACCCATGATTCGAAATACTTTAACTAACTTATGTTTTCGACATAAGATAAGCGTGAAATGTACAAATTTCTATGTTGCGCAAATACCACAAACTTTGCTTGCTTTCAGAGCCGGCAACTAAATGCAAGACAGAATTTACGCAAAAGTTGCTATTCTGAAAATTTTTTCAAGGTAATAGTTTAAAAACTTACACTTGAGCACTACGAAATGTTCAAGTACTTTATCTTTACACGACGTTTTTTGTAAAATGAATACTAATATTATTGAAAAAATAAAAAATAAAAAGAGCGAAAAATTACATTTTATCCCGGAACGCAACAAGAGAAATCGTATGAATTTGTAAACTACTTATTCATGACATAATATTAATTCTACTTGTACACTTTTTCACACTTTATAACACTTTAAGTAGTACTTAACAGTTTCAGTTTTAAATAAAATACGGAATATAAACTAATCGAAAAATTCGGTTACCAATTTCGCGTAGGCTATGCATACAAATGAGGAAAGTTACATCAACGCGTGTTAACTAGTTGTATCGAGTTATCGAATGATTTTTTTCTTTACATCAAAATAACCAGAGTGTGTAACTACATTAAAAACGTATCTAAATGAGCTCCAGGTCATTGTAATTATGCAGCATACCAAATTTCATCACACATTTCATGATGGAACAACTTTAAAACTAACGCAGTTCTATAGCAACTTTTGCCTAAATCTGTTTTCGGTAGCATGTACATATCCATAGTCAGCTTTAATAACAGAATTACCATGCTAATATGTGACTCCTCACCTTGAAACTTGGTACGTAGTTGTAGGGCATTGTGATTATGCAGCATACCAAATTTCTTCACGCATTTCATAATGGAACAACTTTAAAACTAACGCGGCTCTACATCGACTTTTTGCGTACATCTGTTTGCGGGAGCGTATAGCACGTACCTATACATAGTCAACTTTAATAACGGAATTACCATGCTTAACATTGAATCCCAACTCTAAACTTGATTCGTAGTTGTAGGACATTGTGACAATGCACCATGCTAAATTTCATCGCACATCTAATGATGGATCACCTTTAAAATTAACGCAGTCGAATACCGACTTTTAAGCATATCTGTTTTGCGTGAACATAGCATATACCTATGCATAGTCAATTTTAATAGCAGAATTACCGTGTTAAACATTGAATTCCCACCTTGAAAGTTGGTACGCGATTATAGGACACTATAACAATGCACCATACCAAATCCCATCACACATTTCATGATGGAACAACTTTAAAACTAACGCGGCTCTACATCGACTTTTTGCGTATATCTGTTTTGCGGGGGCGTATAGCACGTACTCATACATAGCTAACTTTAATAACGGAATTACCATGCTTAACATTGAATCCCAACTCTAAACTTGATACGTAGTTGTAGGACATTATGGCAATGAACCATGCTAAATTTCATCACACATCTAATGATGGAACACCTTTGAAACTATCGCAG
This sequence comes from Botryllus schlosseri, assembly GCF_051294905.1. Classification (NCBI taxonomy): domain Eukaryota; kingdom Metazoa; phylum Chordata; class Ascidiacea; order Stolidobranchia; family Styelidae; genus Botryllus; species Botryllus schlosseri. The sequence continues at coordinate 40,194 of NW_027648679.1, read as the reverse complement.
TCGAATACCGACTTTTACACATATCTGTTGTTCGTGAACATAGCATATACCCATACATAGTCAATTTTAATAACAGAATTAGCATGCTAAACCTTAAATTCTCACCTTGAACGTTGGTACCCAGTTGTAGGACATAATAACAATGCACCATACCAAATTTCGTCAGGCATTTCATGATGTAACACTTTCAAAAACCAACGCAGTTCTATGCAGGCTTTTGGCTAAAGCTGTGTTTCCGTAGCGTAGCACGTACCTATACATAGTCAACTTTAATATCAATACATGTTTATCGTAAGTCCTACACAGTCATGATATCCGGCCGAGTTTGACTTTTAGAAAACATTATACCGACAACGCGACATCTTACAAAATTGAAACCACGGTGACTGCTTGAGAGACCTACCAGTGATATCGCGGTAATCTAGTTACTTCCACAAAATAGTATGTATTCAACTTACTTTCCACAAATCTAACGCGCAAAACAATTTACTTTGCTAACGAAAAGTGCTGAATCATCATATCATTATCCACGCAACAATACACCTAAAACATACTATCGTACAAAATGGTCGCTAACCTCTTTGTGCACCAGCTGTAAATCTCACAAGCAACAAGTTTCAAGATTCCAGTTATTGAAAAAATGTTAAAGTGTTTCTCCTGCGCCAAGTCGGTATGTTGACGAAAGCGTATATTGTAATATCATGATCGATTTGCATTCGTTGGTCACAAACTGTCACTACTCTAAATAATTATTTTTCACTCAAACACAACAGCATACTTGTCGCCATTCGTTTTCATCAAGCACGAGTTCAATAAACTTACTTACTACGACATGAATTGGTATTTTTATGTTGTGTAAATAGGTAATAATTAATTTTAGAAACACTATACCAACATCATCGAGTTGTGCGAATAGATTTACATGTGGTGTTATGGTTTTAATCGAAGTACACTGCACGATCTAATGTAGAGTCATCTCTATTGTATAGCAACTCGGTAATCGAAATGCATGCATTAACATTTAAACAGCGATCGTGTTTCGTCACGCGAAAAATATGTTCACTACTGCGATACTCCGCACAGGGCATGCAAATCCTTTTCACACTCGTAATAGTATACCAACGGCTACCGGCGACAACGTTTAACAATACCAACGACACTAAACATACGATACCTACCAAATCTGCAAATTGTTTCGATTTATTCTGTCCGTTTCAATTTAAGATAAGGAAGCCCATTTCACTCAATGTATCGATGCCTACGGTACTCTACAAAATTTTCTGATTAATTCTCCCTATGCTTATTTATCACAAGAAAGATGATTTGACACCTAAAGTACGAAATACTTTTTCGCTTGAGCTAAGCCGCAGCGCCTGGAGTGGAATTTTACGGGGTATGTGGACTCATTTCGTAGGGCTCTATGCCATAGGAGCATACTTTACGCTCCAATTAGATTCCCACACATTCCATATAATTACTAACAAAACCATTGAGTACCAGCCTTGACATTTTCCGTAGTACTAGATGGCATGTATACAATTTCACGACATCCGACATTACGACGAAGACTATCAAAATATCGAAAGAAGCCCTCTATTCTTTTCTGAAATAATCAAGGTTTTATCAGGACTTCCCTTCATCTAAACTCCAGCAGAATCACTAATAACCTCTCAAGTGTACTCAATTTACTCTAATTTGATACTCGTGTACCAAATCCCTATTTTCCGCAAGTATGATAGAGGCTATCGCTCGATACTCAACGATTCGTAATTTTGCTGGAATACAAGTACAATTAGTTTAAAGTAGTTTGAGGTTACGTTTGTATCACCTTGACAAGTGCTATTATCAAAAAATACTTTTGCTAAACTCTTACACTTTCACGAAACTTCTACACTGAATCTTGGAAAGTAGATAGAAAAGGAAAACTATTAACATAAGCTAAGTGAGAAGCACGCAAATTTCGATTGCATACAAATGCCACAAACTGCGCTAACTTCCAGAGTTGTTAAGTATAGAAGTACTCGTACGTCTTGAGAATACCCAAGTAGGTTTTTTGCCTACATGTACCAAATACTCTCAAGTCCTTATGATATTGGATTTACATGCCCAAGTTGGGGATTCTCGTTACATTGTATTCTTGTGTGTTGATGATTAAATACATTGCGACGCTGTCACTTGGCTCTTAATTGGATTGTTTCATCTGAAAGAACTAATTTTGTCTGTTATAATACTTTATTAGACTTGTATGGCGAGGCGTCTGGTATCGAGAAGTAAGATCGCAAGCAATCATTGAGTCAGTCGTGATGTCTGATTGGGAGTGTCGGCCTCTTATATCCAGCAAGTGTAATGTGCCATATTAGGCCATAAGTATCGTAGGCCCCGCGTGAAGTGTACAAATTTCGATGTTGCGCAAATACCACAAACTTTGCTTGCTTTCAGAGCCGGCAACTAAATGCAAGACAGACTTTACGCAAAAGTTGCTATTCTGAAAATTTTGTCAAGGTAATGGTTTGAAAACTTATACTTGAGCACTCGTACTTCTTGAGAATACCCAAGTAGGTTTTTTGCCTAGATGCACCACATAGTCTCAAGTCCTTATGATATTGGAGTACATCAACTTCATGATAGCTAGAGTATTAAACAGTAATATACCTAGAGTACTAATGTTTTACTTACTCGGAAATGGCTACTTCTACCTTATTTTAAGGGATACCTCGTTCGAAGCGAAATTGTATGTGGTTTTGGATAACATCCAAGATGTAGGCTCACTTTGAAGGTTACTTCGTAAAACTCAAATATTGCGCAGTGAGAGTTCGCAAATTCTCGAAGTATTTTTGTTATTTTTATTGCGATAAGTCATTCTGCAGCGCGAAAATGCGTCGTAGGATATAGATGAAACTAGCACCACTCATCAAGACCGCTGAAAACAGTACGTTTCAACATTTAGTAGCAGTAAATTTCTAGTAAAGTACAAGACGTGATGATTTCCGAGTGAGTTAAAAAGTATTGCAGGTATAGTTTACCTGAAAACCGAATACTCTGAAATAGAAGTAGATGCAGTGTAAATAGTTAATCACTTGATTAAGTTTAGCGCAAGCAGATAAAACCTATACTTGAGTATAGTACAAAATGCACGAGTACTTCGCTATCGCCTCCCTGCACGTAATAAGTGCTTTTACCGATACTCGTCGGTTTCAGTTTTAGATAGAATTCAGAAACCAAATAATTTCATAAACATAAGCTAATATAATGAATTTACTCGAATGTACTATGCCGCGCTGATAAGATTAATTATAATATACTTATCATGTTACAGCGATTTTTCTAGCGTAGAAAATCTTTAAAATGTAGTAAGCAGGCCAAATGAAGATATTCGTTGAGTTGAATAAACATAAAAAATACTCTAGACCACTTTATCGGTACTTTACAGTTTCAGTTTTAGATAAAATTTGTCCCTTTCACCTATAATTACAACTCCTCGCTATCTAAACATGTTTAGAATATATTATTTGCGATGATACGAACCCGTGAAGTACTCGAGTAGCTTTTCGTAGGATATAGATGAAACTGACAACACTCACCAAGACCGCTGGTCCACTGAAAAAAGTACATTGTAGCAGTAAAGTCCTACTAAAGTACAAGAAGTAATGATTTCCCAGTTAGTTGAAAAGTAAGTATTGAAGGTATAGTTTGCTGGAAAAAGCGAAAAACTCTGAAATCGAAGTAGATGCAGTGTAAATAGGTAATCACTTCATTAAGTATAGCGCAAGCAGGCCAAACCTATACTTGAGTACTGCAAAATGTACAAGTACTTCGCTATGTTCTCCCTCCACGTAAAAAGTGACTAGGTTTTAGACTACTTTATTGGTACTCGACAGTTTCAGTTTAGATAAAATTTGGTAAGACTTTAAATTTTAAAGTAGTTTGAGCTTACGTTTGTATCACCTTGACAAGTAACATTATCAGACATGAAAATGATAGGGACGTGTTCGGACATCATGTCTAGGGTGTGTTCGGCCTGTGCTGCCATTCGGACATGGTGTCTTGGTCGTGTTCGGACATCATGTCAGGTGCGTGTTTGGACATCCTGTCTGGGGTTTGTTCGCCCTGTGCTGCCAATCGGACATCGTGTCTGGGGCGTGTTCGGCCATTCAAACATGGTGTCTGGGTTGTGTTCCGACTGAGTTGACACTCGGATATCGTGTCTGGGGTGTGTTCGCCCTGTGCTGCCAATCGGACATCGTGTCTGGGGCGTGTTCGGCCATTCAAACAGAGTTGAATAACCATAAAAAATATTCCCGCGCCCTCCTAAACCCAACTATTCCTAACCCCTACAACCTAGGGCGCGGGAATATTTTTTATGGTTATTCAACTCTGTTTGAATGGCCGAACACGCCCCAGACACGATGTCCGATTGTCCGATTTTCTACGCTAGAAAAATCGCTGTAACATGATAAGTATATTATAATTAATCTTATCAGCGCGGCATAGTACATTCGAGTAAATTCATTATATTAGCTTATGTTTATGAAATTATTTGGTTTCTGAATTCTATCTAAAACTGAAACCGACGAGTATCGGTAAAAGCACTTATTACGTGCAGGGAGGCGATAGCGAAGTACTCGTGCATTTTGTACTATACTCAAGTATAGGTTTTATCTGCTTGCGCTAAACTTAATCAAGTGATTAACTATTTACACTGCATCTACTTCTATTTCAGAGTATTCGGTTTTCAGGTAAACTATACCTGCAATACTTTTTAACTCACTCGGAAATCATCACGTCTTGTACTTTACTAGAAATTTACTGCTACTAAATGTTGAAACGTACTGTTTTCAGCGGTCTTGATGAGTGGTGCTAGTTTCATCTATATCCTACGACGCATTTTCGCGCTGCAGAATGACTTATCGCAATAAAAATAACAAAAATACTTCGAGAATTTGCGAACTCTCACTGCGCAATATTTGAGTTTTACGAAGTAACCTTCAAAGTGAGCCTACATCTTGGATGTTATCCAAAACCACATACAATTTCGCTTCGAACGAGGTATCCCTTAAAATAAGGTAGAAGTAGCCATTTCCGAGTAAGTAAAACATTAGTACTCTAGGTATATTACTGTTTAATACTCTAGCTATCATGAAGTTGATGTACTCCAATATCATAAGGACTTGAGACTATGTGGTGCATCTAGGCAAAAAACCTACTTGGGTATTCTCAAGAAGTACGAGTGCTCAAGTATAAGTTTTCAAACCATTACCTTGACAAAATTTTCAGAATAGCAACTTTTGCGTAAAGTCTGTCTTGCATTTAGTTGCCGGCTCTGAAAGCAAGCAAAGTTTGTGGTATTTGCGCAACATCGAAATTTGTACACTTCACGCGGGGCCTACGATACTTATGGCCTAATATGGCACATTACACTTGCTGGATATAAGAGGCCGACACTCCCAATCAGACATCACGACTGACTCAATGATTGCTTGCGATCTTACTTCTCGATACCAGACGCCTCGCCATACAAGTCTAATAAAGTATTATAACAGACAAAATTAGTTCTTTCAGATGAAACAATCCAATTAAGAGCCAAGTGACAGCGTCGCAATGTATTTAATCATCAACACACAAGAATACAATGTAACGAGAATCCCCAACTTGGGCATGTAAATCCAATATCATAAGGACTTGAGAGTATTTGGTACATGTAGGCAAAAAACCTACTTGGGTATTCTCAAGACGTACGAGTACTTCTATACTTAACAACTCTGGAAGTTAGCGCAGTTTGTGGCATTTGTATGCAATCGAAATTTGCGTGCTTCTCACTTAGCTTATGTTAATAGTTTTCCTTTTCTATCTACTTTCCAAGATTCAGTGTAGAAGTTTAGTGAAAGTGTAAGAGTTTAGCAAAAGTATTTTTTGATAATAGCACTTGTCAAGGTGATACAAACGTAACCTCAAACTACTTTAAACTAATTGTACTTGTATTCCAGCAAAATTACGAATCGTTGAGTATCGAGCGATAGCCTCTATCATACTTGCGGAAAATAGGGATTTGGTACACGAGTATCAAATTAGAGTAAATTGAGTACACTTGAGAGGTTATTAGTGATTCTGCTGGAGTTTAGATGAAGGGAAGTCCTGATAAAACCTTGATTATTTCAGAAAAGAATAGAGGGCTTCTTTCGATATTTTGATAGTCTTCGTCGTAATGTCGGATGTCGTGAAATTGTATACATGCCATCTAGTACTACGGAAAATGTCAAGGCTGGTACTCAATGGTTTTGTTAGTAATTATATGGAATGTGTGGGAATCTAATTGGAGCGTAAAGTATGCTCCTATGGCATAGAGCCCTACGAAATGAGTCCACATACCCCGTAAAATTCCACTCCAGGCGCTGCGGCTTAGCTCAAGCGAAAAAGTATTTCGTACTTTAGGTGTCAAATCATCTTTCTTGTGATAAATAAGCATAGGGAGAATTAATCAGAAAATTTTGTAGAGTACCGTAGGCATCGATACATTGAGTGAAATGGGCTTCCTTATCTTAAATTGAAACGGACAGAATAAATCGAAACAATTTGCAGATTTGGTAGGTATCGTATGTTTAGTGTCGTTGGTATTGTTAAACGTTGTCGCCGGTAGCCGTTGGTATACTATTACGAGTGTGAAAAGGATTTGCATGCCCTGTGCGGAGTATCGCAGTAGTGAACATATTTTTCGCGTGACGAAACACGATCGCTGTTTAAATGTTAATGCATGCATTTCGATTACCGAGTTGCTATACAATAGAGATGACTCTACATTAGATCGTGCAGTGTACTTCGATTAAAACCATAACACCACATGTAAATCTATTCGCACAACTCGATGATGTTGGTATAGTGTTTCTAAAATTAATTATTACCTATTTACACAACATAAAAATACCAATTCATGTCGTAGTAAGTAAGTTTATTGAACTCGTGCTTGATGAAAACGAATGGCGACAAGTATGCTGTTGTGTTTGAGTGAAAAATAATTATTTAGAGTAGTGACAGTTTGTGACCAACGAATGCAAATCGATCATGATATTACAATATACGCTTTCGTCAACATACCGACTTGGCGCAGGAGAAACACTTTAACATTTTTTCAATAACTGGAATCTTGAAACTTGTTGCTTGTGAGATTTACAGCTGGTGCACAAAGAGGTTAGCGACCATTTTGTACGATAGTATGTTTTAGGTGTATTGTTGCGTGGATAATGATATGATGATTCAGCACTTTTCGTTAGCAAAGTAAATTGTTTTGCGCGTTAGATTTGTGGAAAGTAAGTTGAATACATACTATTTTGTGGAAGTAACTAGATTACCGCGATATCACTGGTAGGTCTCTCAAGCAGTCACCGTGGTTTCAATTTTGTAAGATGTCGCGTTGTCGGTATAATGTTTTCTAAAAGTCAAACTCGGCCGGATATCATGACTGTGTAGGACTTACGATAAACATGTATTGATATTAAAGTTGACTATGTATAGGTACGTGCTACGCTACGGAAACACAGCTTTAGCCAAAAGCCTGCATAGAACTGCGTTGGTTTTTGAAAGTGTTACATCATGAAATGCCTGACGAAATTTGGTATGGTGCATTGTTATTATGTCCTACAACTGGGTACCAACGTTCAAGGTGAGAATTTAAGGTTTAGCATGCTAATTCTGTTATTAAAATTGACTATGTATGGGTATATGCTATGTTCACGAACAACAGATATGTGTAAAAGTCGGTATTCGACTGCGATAGTTTCAAAGGTGTTCCATCATTAGATGTGTGATGAAATTTAGCATGGTTCATTGCCATAATGTCCTACAACTACGTATCAAGTTTAGAGTTGGGATTCAATGTTAAGCATGGTAATTCCGTTATTAAAGTTAGCTATGTATGAGTACGTGCTATACGCCCCCGCAAAACAGATATACGCAAAAAGTCGATGTAGAGCCGCGTTAGTTTTAAAGTTGTTCCATCATGAAATGTGTGATGGGATTTGGTATGGTGCATTGTTATAGTGTCCTATAATCGCGTACCAACTTTCAAGGTGGGAATTCAATGTTTAACACGGTAATTCTGCTATTAAAATTGACTATGCATAGGTATATGCTATGTTCACGCAAAACAGATATGCTTAAAAGTCGGTATTCGACTGCGTTAATTTTAAAGGTGATCCATCATTAGATGTGCGATGAAATTTAGCATGGTGCATTGTCACAATGTCCTACAACTACGAATCAAGTTTAGAGTTGGGATTCAATGTTAAGCATGGTAATTCCGTTATTAAAGTTGACTATGTATAGGTACGTGCTATACGCTCCCGCAAACAGATGTACGCAAAAAGTCGATGTAGAGCCGCGTTAGTTTTAAAGTTGTTCCATTATGAAATGCGTGAAGAAATTTGGTATGCTGCATAATCACAATGCCCTACAACTACGTACCAAGTTTCAAGGTGAGGAGTCACATATTAGCATGGTAATTCTGTTATTAAAGCTGACTATGGATATGTACATGCTACCGAAAACAGATTTAGGCAAAAGTTGCTATAGAACTGCGTTAGTTTTAAAGTTGTTCCATCATGAAATGTGTGATGAAATTTGGTATGCTGCATAATTACAATGACCTGGAGCTCATTTAGATACGTTTTTAATGTAGTTACACACTCTGGTTATTTTGATGTAAAGAAAAAAATCATTCGATAACTCGATACAACTAGTTAACACGCGTTGATGTAACTTTCCTCATTTGTATGCATAGCCTACGCGAAATTGGTAACCGAATTTTTCGATTAGTTTATATTCCGTATTTTATTTAAAACTGAAACTGTTAAGTACTACTTAAAGTGTTATAAAGTGTGAAAAAGTGTACAAGTAGAATTAATATTATGTCATGAATAAGTAGTTTACAAATTCATACGATTTCTCTTGTTGCGTTCCGGGATAAAATGTAATTTTTCGCTCTTTTTATTTTTTATTTTTTCAATAATATTAGTATTCATTTTACAAAAAACGTCGTGTAAAGATAAAGTACTTGAACATTTCGTAGTGCTCAAGTGTAAGTTTTTAAACTATTACCTTGAAAAAATTTTCAGAATAGCAACTTTTGCGTAAATTCTGTCTTGCATTTAGTTGCCGGCTCTGAAAGCAAGCAAAGTTTGTGGTATTTGCGCAACATAGAAATTTGTACATTTCACGCTTATCTTATGTCGAAAACATAAGTTAGTTAAAGTATTTCGAATCATGGGTATGAATGATTTTAAAAAACCCAAATATGTCGCATCCAAACTTCGTGAATATTTTCGATTAGTTTTTTCGATTCTATCTACTTTAAAGGATTCAGTGTAGAAGTTTCGCAACTTGCATGAATTACAAGCTACATAATTCAATTAGTTAACACGCGTTGATGTAACTTTCCTCATTTGTATGCATAGCCTATGCGAAATTGGTTACCGAATTTTTCGATTAGTTTATATTCCGAATTTTATTTAAGTACTACTAAAATTGCTGCAAAATATGAAAAAGTACACAAGTAGAATTATTACTATGTCACGAATAAGTAGTTTACAAATTCATATGATTTATCTTGTTGCGTTCCGCGATAAAAGTTTAATTCGCAAAATTAGTGTGTTCGAATCAGGCCTGTCGGCAATATAGTGATGTCGCATTAGCCGTAAATACACATAATAGAATATCAAGGAAAAGTATCATCTAACGTATAATGAATGTTATTTATTTCTCGGAAGCAAGTTATTATCAAAACATAGTGGTCAAAATTATCGCAGAGCAATACCGATTTTGCGTAAATTCCGTTATGCGTCTGACTACGTTACTAGGGATTATGTAGTTAGTTAGGAAATTAGGAGTCCTATCTTCCCAATCGGTATGGAACAACATCAAAAGCATCACAAAGCAATATCGACTTTTGCGTGAATTCTGTTATGCGTTTTACTACGGTAGTATGCGCACCTGCTTACAGGTGTCCAGACGTGAACTTTCTACTATATTCGCTCCTAACATTATAGCAGCACCCGACGCAGCTTACATTATTACGTTATAAGACGCCGGCGGCGTTTCACTGTCAGTTTAATCACCTTATTCTAGTGACATGAAAAGGACTGAATCGTATGAAATGTGGTCACTTCAAGAATCACGATTTTTCATTAAGTAGTTATGTTTCTAGGCTACTTTTACTTCTATTTCACGGGTTTTCATAGAAATCTGCTTACTTTTATAACTTTATATTTTGTGAAGTAGAGAGTAGTTTAAGGTTATGTTTGTCTAACCTTGGCGAGTGCTATTGTCACACTCGATCACCATCTTCAAATCATGGCTATCTCAATGATGTTGACTAAATTTTCGGCTTCAGAACGTGTTAATTAGGCCTAATCGTTTTAACGCTGGGGTTCGCGTACAGGCATCGATAGAGTTTGTATAAATAAAGCCCTGCGAATCGCACGCCTACGGCTATAGTGCGTTCGATTATTTTCACCTTGGGATTCGCGTATATGCTACTAAGCTGTTATTCTACAAGACTATTCGGAACGCGCACATGCGAGTGATTTGTTTCCGTAGCTCCGAACTGGAGAATCGCTTGCCTGCGTCTAATGAAAATAAGTCGTAAAATGTGGAGGCTGCAGAGACAGTAACTTGTATACATAAAATCAAGTTTAAAAATATAGACGGATGAGTTATCTCTGACCAATAGAGTAATATAACCGCCTATAGTTTAGTGGGGTATTGCTATAATGTATATCCAAACAATCGTTGCAGACTCTGAATGTTACCTAGGTCCTTATCACAAAAAATCATGCATCAGAAGCGTAGGGGTTCATATTATCAAGTCGCAGCGCTCAAAATCGCATTTTATATTAAGTAATTAGTGATGATGTGTAGAATTTTGATATTAATAATATTATCCGGAGAATATAACCTTACATAGACATCATAGTTTTCGCATTTATGTATAATCTGAATAGGAATTTAAATACATAGTCCTAAATACACATAATAGAAAATCTGTCGATTCTAGCCAAGGTAAGTTTTGACGCAGCAATCATAAGTCGTAAAATGTGGAAACTGCAGAAACCGTAACTTGTACACATAAAATCAAGTTTAAAAAATATGGACGGATGATATTAGTCCTAAATACACATAATACAATATCTGAGAAAAGTATCAAGATGCGGCAATCAATGCGGCGATGATATAGCAATGGATGGATGATGTGGCACTATAGGCGTGACGCTTGATGATGTGGCACAGATGACGTAGCAGATGAATGTTCCCTTAGGGGATGAAAATGGGCGTGGCAATTAGGATGACGTGGCGCTCTCTGATTGGCCTGCAACAATTTCAGGTACCCTCACTACTAACCACCGTTTGTTGGTTATTTATGTTGTCGCAAAATTAATTGGTAAATCCGATACGTTCTTACTTACTTAGCTTACGTTCCTCTTTTACTTAACCTACGTTGTTATTACGTTCCTTCGGTTGTGTGTTGATTTTAGTGTACTACGTGCCAGCTATCTTCATTCGGTTGTATGTTGCATGTTGCTGCTGCTGTACTAGGTGTCTGTTATCTTCGTGTAAACTGTATGTTGCTGTTCGAGTCAGCTATCCTCATTTGAATCCGACTTGAACGGGTTATTATTCTGGTGGGAAACATGTATGAATAACAAGAATTAAGCATTAGCATCCGTAGATAATCCATTCTTCTTCTGCACCTATCATCGACAGCAGAGGATTCAGACTGTCGCGCAGAAACAAGTTTTTCAGCAAATACCGTCTCTTGCGAACCCTAATATCGAATCTTTTGTCGCTGAAAAGTGTCGTGAGGTATTGTGCGCAGCTCATAGTCCAAAATAGAAATAGAAATAGATTTCGAACATGAACATCGCTTGCGTACGGCAGTGCACATCTTGCACAGTGTACAATGACAAATTTTTTACATACATGCATCGCCCACGAGTACCACCGCAGCGGTTTGAGACCGTTTTCGCCTGAGCAATACAAGTTCATGCTTCTGTTGAGCGTGTAAGGAAGCTCTGTCAGCGTCACTAAATCATTTTGACTTCCTATCCAGCCTCCGTCTACACAGTACACACCACGATTTACCGTAAGATTGCTGAATGAGTAAGTTTGATTGTTGTCGTCGGTAACATGTGCCGAAACAGACAATGTTCACAGAGAACAGAAATTACGGTAACATTCCGAGGAACAGGTCGTGTTCACACCTATTCAGAGTTGCCGCGAACATATGTTGACAAGTTGCTCTTCCGGTAAATTCGCGGGAAATCTTGGCCAGTATGAACATTTAACATGCTTCCCCGTAAATGTTGATAGTTACGAAATCATGTCAGTGGGGTGTTCTTGTTGTTATATACTTCGACTTGGTGAGGATTTCAGTGTCACAGATTTGTAGAAAGCGGATATGGGAGAGGCTTACCGGTATCCGTTATAGAGCCCGAACGTGCTCCAGACATTGTCAAACGCAGCTAACATAGACTATCGGGAGGAGTCCTGAAATGAAAAGAACTGCAGATCATATCTGCGTATGTGGAAGTCGGTTTGTCTTTATGATTGGTGTATAAGCTATAACTAGTTTGAACGATGTAATGAAAATGAATGATGCTCTTGCTTGACCAGACTGTGTCTGCTCTGCTGGTTCATTTTGTTCAAGAAAGAAATAACAACTCAATGCAAGGTACCACCTATTTTCATCAGGATCATCCAGGCGGCCAACAAGTAGATCAGATATATGTTACACTTGCCTAACATTGAATAACAGAGCAAGGACTTGGTAGTATAGCTTCGTGAGAACGTACTTTAAAGCCAAATAATGATTCATTTCTATCCTTGAATTAGGAAGAGTGAAGGCACAGGCGAGAATGCAGTTATGGCTTGGATTAGTGAGTAGTGAGTAGTCATGGTTTACCAATTCGTTCGTACAATTTCAATTGTGATTAGTGAGTCAGAGCTAAAACATGATTCTCTGCTGTGTTGCCGCTATCAATGCAGATGTTACCAAATCCCATATTCAGTATATGACGGTGACTAACCTCCGCACAACATACCCCTCATATGCCCGTAACAAAATTGCCATGAGTTTAAATTAGCTGCCAAATTAGTGTTAAGTCATGAAATATCCAGGCAACTCGCCCAATTAGTAACTGCATCATTTGGAGATCGTGTTGCTTTTTTGGCCCTGCCCTCTTTACGAAACCACAGAAAAAAGCTGGCTTTGATGTGAGTATAAAGAAGAAATATTCAAGAAAAATGCCTCCCCATTCTATTAACCATGAATATCCAAATTTCTGCAGATAGAGATAGCCGACTTCGGAATATACGCAGCTTGAATGAACAGAGTGTTACCGTATAAGTAACTGAATGATTTGAATTCAGTGTTGCCAACTCCGGATGGAAGAAAATCGTTAAAACTGCTGTCAAAAATCGCTAGATGTCGCTAAATATTGAGAAAAAAGCGCTGAAAAATAGCGCTAAATCTGCATTAATTGCTAAAGGTGTTAAATTGAACCATAATATCAATACATTCTCCTCAGCTATATTCTACTCGTCTGGGGCAAAAGTCACTTATCATATTTCTAGTTCATAATACGTAAGAGTCATCTATAAGCGGGACAAAACATGCAGTGCATTTCGATAATGCAGATCGCGTTTCGCAATTATCGCTCTGCGTGACCACTGACCAGGTTTGCAGGCATAACCGCTCACTATATAAGCGTGTCTTGCTCGATGCGTTCGTGAATACGTGATGCGATGTACTGTTGAAATGCGCTTGACTTCTCTAAACTGTGCAGGAGTAGCCTACTTGTACACGACATGCGACTTGACCCGACACAACACGACTTGAACCTGGTTTGCCAGCCACTACAAGTAGAGACCTTAAGAAAATAATCCGAGGACCAACCCGGGGTATGAAATGTAATAAAACTGGTCTTAAACGAAAGCTAGTGTCACACTGATTCCGGCAATACGAATTAAATTATTGTCAAGACAATGGAACGACCTCAAAACAGCCCCCAAAGTCTAAAAATCGGCATTGATCCGAACAATCGCTGGACGAAGTTGGTCATTGTTATGTTCATCGTGTTGCGGCGGTGCCATTGTTGGATCAATGCCGGTTTTCAGAGTTTGAGGGTTGTTTCGGGGTGGTTCCATTGTCCTGGCGAGATTTTAATTTCTATTTCCGAAATCACCGGGACACTAGCTTTCGATGAAGACCAATTATATAAAATTTCAGCGCTCAGGTCGAAAGATATAACACTGCCAATTATGCTACTTTTAAATTACTGACAAGAGATAGCCTATTACTGTTTGCCCATGCGTAACCGCCGGGAGTATCTATATATGTATATAGTTCTATCTATGTGCGTATCTATATATATCTCTGTAGGTTAGTAATCTATAATTATATATCATCGGAGTCCGCACTCTGGTGGTCGGTATAGCCTATGCCGTCGTTGGCCAGAACTGATCTTTATTAGTCATTTTCGGTAAAAAAGCGCTAAATAATCGCCAAATACTTTTCAAAAATCGCTAGATTTATCGCTAGGCGCTAGATCCATATTTTTTGGCGCTAAACCGGATGAAAAATCGCTAGATCTAGCGCGAAAATCGCTAAATTGGCAACACTGGATTTGATTGACAGCATTCTGGGAACAAAGCTGCGCCATTCGTGGTCACTGTTCAATGTTCATACACAGTCAGTCCCGTAAAAATTTCCGAAAATAAGCGCGTTCATACCGCCCCGGAAAACCAGTATCATATTCTCATAGAGGGGTTCTGGTAAGCATTTGTGAGAAATGTTATTCCCAGAACCATGACATGAATAGTTACGGTGGCGTAGAGTAGTACACAATAAGCAGCACCAAGGATGTAATGTCAGCTAACGGTTATATCTCAATTCTGTAAATGTATGTTTTACTTTGCAGTAGTGTAAGACCCTGTTGCTTTATTGTAAAGTATAAACGCATCGCAATATAGCTGATCCGTTCATGTGCTTTACATACTTGAAACGTAGCCAGCTTCGCGCACCGGTTTGCCTTGACTGCCCGCGGCGTTATTTTTTACATTTTCATCGCTACACTTCCTTTCGATCAGGTTAGTTCCTAGGATACCAGACCAGGCAATTATACAATCGAGCAATTTTCTAATTAAAGAAGAGGGACAGGTAATCCATCTACAAATATGAAGCTTGGATATTGGGATCTTCGAGGCAGGGCTGGGCCAGCACGGCTAATACTGGCATTCAAGGGAGTCAATTACGAAGACGTGAGGTACAAAGTCAACGTTAGCGATCCATCTCAAAGCCAATGGTTTACAGTGAAGGAATCGTTCGGATTCGCGTTTCCCAATCTACCATACCTTATCGATGGCGAAGTGAAGCTAACGGAAAGCTGGGCTATCACGCGATATTTGTCTCGTAAATTTGACCTGGCGCCAACTAGCGATACTGAGGAGCGAGATTGCGATATGGTAGCTGGGGTGATTCAAGATCTAATTGTTTCAATTGCTACTCTAGCGTACGGCAAAGACATAGCCGAAAAACTGAATGACATGGTGATTAAGCAATTAACAAAATTCAAATTGTTGGATAAATTTTTAGCGGGACGGGATTTTGCGGCAGGCACTAGATTGACATACATTGACTTCGTGGCGTACGAAGCCATGGACTGGTATCGTTTGCTATCTACGGATGTATTCAGCGACCTAAGTAATTTGCAATCTTATATGAAACGAATTGAAACTCTGCCAACAGTTGCTGCTCATCTAAATTCTGTCAACTACAAGAAGTTTCCGATATTTTCTCCACTTGCAACTTGGGGAGGCCAAGATCACGACGATAGGACCTGGTAAAGAAGAAAGTATAGAATTACCCTGGATTGACTGATAATGAACCAGCATCTCATTTGATGAATACGCAAAATCGGGACTGTAACTCTTCAATGCAGTAAATTTTGTACACATATATACGAAACAGTTAAACGATGGCATTGTGAAATTAATTGTACAGCATGCAAGACATATATGACGCTTTTCACAATGAATTCACGCACAGCACGGATATCTATGTCGTGAAATATATGACTATGTGCAGCCGTGTAGGGTGCATGTCGAAGGAGTACTAAGAATCTGTTACAAGAGAATATTATGCGGTCTTACCACAGTGTCGAGGAGGTACGACGGTAGAATAAATACAGAGGTTGATGGTAAGGAAGTGTCGACTTCCACGTTTCCGGAGTACTCTTGCAGGTTTTGTCTACTCACGCTACTGAATGATGGTGTAGAATGATTCCATTTCAAGTTCAACTGATCTTGAAGGCAAACTATGTACCTGCTTCTCGCATTCCAGATTTAGTATATTATATTTTGTCAAGTGTTTGGATGGATATGCATCAGTTTTATGAACGATACTTTGGCATCCTTCTGACCTCTGCGTTACTCCTGACGATGTATCATCACTAGGGCGATTGTTTTTGACATATCAAAATTTGTCAAAATTTTGTCAAAATTGTAGCGTTAGGTCAAAATTTGTCAAAATTGTTCACAAAGTCAAATTTTTGTGACGTCTGCATTTCCTTTGTATCGTAGATTTTGCACCGTCGGTGAACTTATCATTTGATATTTTACTTCATAGGCCTACCGTTGTAAACGGCCAATTGTCTGTTCATTGTGAATCATAAACGGTCAAATAAAACAAATAGGCAGACATGGTGTTATGGTCAACGCACCGCAATATCATAACTGAAGGAAGACTTCCTGGGCATTGCATCATTCTTATATTAAGAAGCGCATGATGAAAAATTGTGATGTGGACAACATTGTCAGAATGAAGCAACACGGTGTGTCAGCAGCAGTGTACGCACAACTTGAGTGTTGTCAGCCAACAACTGCTGCTGTTGAACGTTCTTTCTCCATTCTTGGCAAGCTTCTTAGTATAAGGACATGCACTTTCTACCCAAGAATGTAGGAAAGTATCTCTCGTTGTACTACAAAAACAATTGATTATTTCTACCATGATACGTATTTTAACAACTGGAATTCTTCATATGGCCAGATGTCGTTAAAATATTAGTTTTTTCATGTGAAACTCACGTATAACTCTTTTTACTATACTTGAGTATAATAATATTTCACACCTATACCTACACACCTACGCATGCGTATTTCATATTAAGCTTCACGTAGATAGATATTGAACATCAGTATCGCTTTTTATTGTTATTAGCGTGTTTGCCTAACGAATTCAGTTAGTTATTTGATCTGTATCTACAAATTGAATTTTCAAGCGCGATTGGGCATCTAAGTGATTTACGTAGGGCGGCGACTAATAGGTAACATATGGTAATGTAAACTTTGTTTGGAAACGTAGCAAGAGGGCTTACATTACGCTATATCATGAAACCAGGTTACTGGTATCTCACTATCTCCACGCACTGAATATCTGCGAGTGTGGTGGCGTAGTGCGTACTGCGTTCTGCGTTCTGTGGTCTTTTCAAGTAACCCGATTGGGCAACAGCGCAATTTCTAGCACATGCGCTATAATGAACACTACAGGTTATAGTAAGCATCTTGGGTAGCTCAAACGAGCCGTTCGCCAATCAAGAGACCGAAAGTTATTTTTCGTTTTATTAATCAACGATCTTGCCCCGTTGTTTTTGTTTCGTTGCCACATTGTGGTCTCGGCTAAAAATCTAAACAGATTATTCGAATCTACCGATTGCTTTCAGGGAGTTTTGCTGATTGTGAGCCTTCGGTAAAATCTCAACATGTGGTTTGAGTTTTCCGTGAGGTACATTGGCCATATTTGTAGCTATGATTGCGCCACGAGCAACGCTATGTGGATATTTTCTAGTCTTATTTTGTTATTATGAGTAATGATCATAAACCCGATAAATATCCGGGATTATACGTTGAAACCCGATCTGGAAGCACTAACCAATTCCCGGATATTCAGAAGCGTTATGAAAACAGTGTCATGCCGGCTATCATTATGATAGTATATTGCAGAATATAATCACTGAACCGTCCACCTTAATTAAAATGATCGGGTAAATGAGGATATTTATAATATTAATTTGACCAACGCTATACCTACTTGGCATGGCGTGCATGTCTTCAGTTCCAGAAGCTGAAGGGCGCAATGTGGATCTTCACACAAGTTATATTTAACCGTTTGGATCTATTATTTCACCGTTTGGAAATGGTCACACCTCGGAGCATTTAAAAAATACATTGCAGCGGATTCGCAGAAGTCTGTTGAATTGGGCATGCAATGTTAATATATGATCTGATCTCGTTTGATTATAAATAACTAACCTACCGTAGGTTAGTTATCGATTGATTGATATCCGTTTACGCCTGGACAAAACAAGGTTATGCTTCATTGACGATGCGTCAGAGCGTTGTCGGCATCAATCTTTTTCCTTACGTAAGACTGAGTTGTAGAGCGCTGATCAGTGTTGCCAATTTAGCGATTTTGTCGCTTGATCTAGCGATTTTTCATTCGGTTTGGCGACAGAAAATGTCGATCTAGCGACTTGTGAAAAATATTCAGCGATTTTCTAGCGATTTTTTACGAAAATATCTGATAGCAATCAATTTTGAACGGTAATTATCATGCAAGTTTACCATATCTTATGCGCGCCACAGCGTCAGCACGCATCGCCGATCTGCGTTCAGGTAGCGTGCATGAATCGAAACGTCTATATGGTGACTTTCCTGGTCATTTCAGTGAATTTCGCCAAAACTTCCCGCCACAAAAATCTACAGTGTCCAGTTCAACGAACTCGTCAAAATCCTGAGCTATTGACCCCTAACACAATAGGAGTAATCACAATCATGCTCGCCCAATGTAATGTGCTATACAAGGTCCGATATATGAATTCTTTACGACCACATAGCAGTGGTAGTAAGCTACTATAACGATATCCGTACCTAATTCTATCTAGATCCAATCCCCCCACAGTACTTGAATGCCGAGTTTTCTATCAGATTATCGTAAGATAATTGAAACAAAAATAAACGATTTGTTATACCATTGATCGGATGGATGGATCGGCAAATAGTAGGGATGGTGTGAACCTCTGAAAGGTTCAGGTTCGTGTGAACGCGAACCTTTTCGAAAGGTTCTGTGTGAACGCGAACTTCATGACGTCACGTGACGTCATATTGCTAATTCCAACCCTACATTTCAATGAAGGGATAGCTTGTATTAATGTAAACGATACATAGCGACGACTCGGGCCACAATGCCGCAATGCCGAAGTACATATTGCCGTTTTAAACGTCGCCAAATGTATCAATCCCACAAAATCGATATCTTTCATCGCTTTGCCAATAATTTCGACGAGGACTTGCAAGGCAATGTAAGCTTACGTCTCAACGGTCTGGGCCAGACCGGACAATGTATTCGGCGTCTGAGTATTGCTATACGTTGATATGAGCACAGTGGAAAACGGGTTTCTGTACTTGCTACCGATATTACCCTTTGAAAAGTTGCACAGCAGTACCCAACATCCCGATCGCACGGATTTGGTTTTTATGATACAATAAACATATGAAATCAATATTGACCCCGAACACATCAGACAACTATATCAATATCATTGATTGGTTGAATAAGCATCATTCACTGACCACCTATGCAGTGTATTTCACTCTTGATGTTGTGTGATTGCGGGTCAAGCTCACAGCGAAGATTCACTAAATATTCACAAACGGAAAGGTAGATATTTCGAGCAAACTTTTGCAACAAAGCATGTAAAATATTTGAGATTGTCAGGGTGCATGCTCGTTTAGTGTTGATTTTTTTATGCTGCCAACTCCATTCATAGAGTGGCCCGCAGTCGAAATGCAATAAATTTCAACCAAAGATGTTATAATGATGCGAAAATTGTAATATAGAAAAAAGGTTCACAGTGCAGAACCTGCCAAGGTTCGTTTGTGAACGTGAACCTCTAAATTTCCGGGGTTCACACACAGAACGCGAACGTGAACCTCACGTTCACACCATCCCTCGCAAATAGAACTGTAATTCGATGGTCAGGCGGTATAGGTAGTGACAGGAACGTAATTGCTTCACCCCAAACCCCCAATTAGGGGGGTGGGGTGAGCTCGAAGGGAGCCCAAAATTATTTCGTGAATGAACAGAAATTAGGGAGTATTCGCATCGCTACATGGCCTGCAAACCCGGTGCATGTCGTGATCAAGTATTCCTACCCAGTTAGGGAAGGCAATATCCTTTCCGCGATCATCGGTATATCGCATCTCGTATTCACGGACTCATCGAGCAAGGCACTTTTATACCTAAGATGTTTTCCACCTCATATTCTCTTCCAGCGGCAGTTCGTATCACTCCTATGTAATGAGTGCGAGGGGTCATGACTGCAAATCTGGTCACGCAGGGCGATCATTGCGCGGAGCGATCTTCTGTGATGGAATGCATCGCACATTTGATCATTTTTGAGATTACTGTCATGAATATTGCGTATTACGAACTAGAAATATGATAAGTGCCATTTGAAACAAACGTTTAACACACAGCTGACGAGACTGAATGGATATTCTGGTTCAACCTATCAACTTTGGGAATAAATGCAGATTTACCGACATTTTTTAGCGATTTTGTTTCGGGATTTAGCGACATCTAGCGATTTTCCACACCAGTTTTAGCGATTTTTGTCCGTCCGGTTTTGGCAACACTGGCGCTAATTCAAAGCTTACGCTTTATTGTTGTGGTATAACTCGACATGTTTGAATTCTCTTTCACTGAAAACGTAGCGAAACGCTTCTACCTAGCAGGATCGTAGTAACAGGCAGACTGAGTTGATGTAATAAGCGAGGATAATATTGTAACAACTAGCATATGTTTTAATTTGGTTGGTTACTTTCAAACAAGACACATTGCAATATCACAGAGACCGTGTGTGCGTTATATATTTTGTTCGTAGCTGCTAAGCTCAGATAACCTTGAATATATTTACCCGAGGCGTAGCTTGTCCCATTTCATCTCTAAACATCATCTCTATTTCCATCAGGTGAACTCGAAAAATAGCAGGTATAATAAGTCAACCGGGTGACTTAATTTGAGAAGAGGAACAAGGGATCCGATAAAGTATGAAGCTTGGCTATTGGGATATTCGAGGCAGGGTTGAGCCAACACGGCTCATGTTGGCATACAAGGAAGTCGATTACGAATATGTGAGATACAAATTCAACGTTTCCGATCCAGCTGAAAGGCAATGGTCTAAAGCAGTGATTCCCAAGCGCGGCCCCCAGATAGCCTTCTTGCGGCCCTCAAAATATGTTAAGAAATCGATTTATGACAAAATTTAAAATTTATATTTATAAAATACTCTTGCTTGGCTTGGCCTCTGTAGTTTTTAATTATAGAATTGCAGGAAAGTTGTGTGTATAGACTGCTAACGTTACGTCACTGCTGTTTCAATTCAATGTGCCCAACTTTCCAGTTGAACGAGCAGTAGCTATAGATATAAATAGGTATTGATAACTTTCAAAACCGGAGGAAAATCCTGAAAAAATGGTAAATTTTTCCCACTTCGTGGTAGCTTGACTACAAAAGAAAAAGAGGCTCAACTCCCGGAAAATACAGTTTTTCTTTCCCATTAACAGGTGGTTGACTGAAAAAAAGGTCAACTTTCCGGTCCAGCTTCCGAAATAGCCGCCGTAGCGTCCATACAGTGCTGACTTAATGTATATCAGACGAATTTGGCCCTATATGGAACCAAAATCCCCAAAAAAGAAGAAAAAATCTCAAACAAAGAAGACATTTTGGCGTCCTCCGAGGACACTTTGAAAAAAATCAAAAAAGAGGACAAATCAATTTAAAAGAGGACGTATGGTAACCCTATGATAACTAGATATGCAACACGTGACTAACGGTTGAATACGCCGAGATGCATACTGCTTAGCCGGCTAAAAGCAGCATAATTAGTCGGGGCCGTAACTGCCGCACCCCAAACCCCCCAATTGAGGGGGCCGAGCTCGAAGGGGGCCCAAAATTATTTCGTGAATTAGCATGAATTATAGAGTATTTTTTGAAAATTTATGCAACTTTTTTTAAACATTTACGCGCTGCGCGCGATTTCAATTCGCCACATATCTTGATTATTGGGTACTCTTCCCCAAGAAAAAATACACAAGATTTATAGAAATGGGCATATCAGCGTGAGCCATGACCGCACCACAATGTGACAAGACATATAAAGTTATAGGCCATGTAACATGTGACTCCAAGAAGTGTGTCAGAACGATTGGCAGCGAGGAAGCGTTGGCCGTAAAGGACTGCTTTTATGCTGACCAAAAACTTCGAAATACCAAAAACTTCGTTATATATACAAAATACCTATAGGTTTAATTGTCCATATAGGCGCCTAAATGACTGGCGCCGAATATTCTCGTCTTGGCAATCTGAACCTCACAAGACAAATGCCATCCCGCAGGAAAGAAAATTATATGCCAGTGAAGAAATACCAATCTGAAATCGTGTGATCTTTCAGTTTAGTAGATTTAGGCAATTCTACATTTTTTGATATAGCTGACAGGAGGTCACGAAATAACATCATGTAAAGAAGTCATACCTAGGGGTCCGCCCGCCCTAAGATGATTAATTTTACGGGGTCTGCAGTTTCAAAGACACCTCTCACTCAGCTCTACCGGTAAATCTGATTACGTGGGCAAAGAGGACAACCGTGCAATTCCCGATCTTATTCACCGATTTTATCATGAATTATTGAAATTTTCGCGCGTCGCGCTGTCTCACTAAACAGTCCAACTTTAATTTCGTGGCAAAAGCGAACAA
Organism: Botryllus schlosseri; assembly: GCF_051294905.1. Lineage (NCBI taxonomy): Eukaryota > Metazoa > Chordata > Ascidiacea > Stolidobranchia > Styelidae > Botryllus > Botryllus schlosseri. The sequence goes on along the minus strand of NW_027648679.1, from coordinate 17,339 downwards.
CGTGATGCAGGTTCAGCTAATCACCCTATGGGAGCCTGGGGTCCTGACGAAGTGCTGTTACGTTCCTGCCAACGGGTATACCCCCGGATATGTTTAATTACTATTGAGGGGGCCTATACCTTTTCAAACACACCTCACTCAGCTCTACCGGTAAATCAGATTACGTGAACAGAGACAGGATGAAAATTGATAGCAATACATGCATTTCCCGATCATATTGACCGATTCAGTCATGAAACTAAAGAAATTTCTCGCGCCTAGCGCGTTTAGGCGAGAAAAGCTGATTCACTCAACGGACACCCAATGCAGCAGATAAGTAGCGGTAAACAGTGTACAGTTTTGAAATCTCGCCAGGGCAATAAAACTACTCCGAAATAGCCATGATGACTGTTTGGGTCCGTATCATAGCCGTAGTATTCGAGCGGCCCCGACCGTACTCTGAAATTCTAAATTTGGCCCTCACACCGAAAAAGTTTGGGAACCACTGGTCTAAGGAAAAGGAAAAGTTCGGAGTCGCATTCCCCAATTTACCTTATCTTATCGACGGCGACGTGAAGCTAACGGAAAGCTGGGCGGTCATGCGTTATTTGGCTAGAAAGTTCGACCTGGCGCCAACTAGCGATTGCGAGGAGCGCGATATTGACATGGTGGCCGGGGTGCTTCAAGATCTAATCGTCGCAATTGGTACTCTGGCGTACGCAATTGGCAAAAGACGTAGGGGAAAACGGGAAGGCACGCGGGTTACGCAATTGGCAACATAACATAACATAACATCGTTGGGTTATTATTTTTATCTGAACAAGTCACACACAATGTACAATGCGATAAGACACAATGCGATGTCATGAACAGATAGGAGGATGTCGAACGACACGCATCAGTAGCGATCCTTTATTCTAACACCCCCTCGGCCTAGAGTGCCCGATCTCACAGTTCTTTTCGATGTTGATCTTCTTTGAAGCCGGGACCCTTTCTACTAGTTCTTTCCATTCCTTGTGAGTGCTTTCTTTCGTCGGGTCTTTTACTGGGCTTTTTTGTCGCCGTAAGAACGGCAACGACGGGGGAAGAGGAGCCCAGATGAACCTCCGACGCTTATCGTAATCACTACACTATCTCCCCCGTCAATTTCAAATTTCAAATTGCTGGATAAGTTTTTGGCGGGACGGGATTTTGCGGCAGGTACCAGATTGACGTACGTGGATTTTGTGGCGTACGAAGCCATGGATTGGCACCGCACTCTATATCCGAGTATATTCACCGACCTGAACAATTTGCAATATTACATCAAAAGATTTGAAGCTCTGCCAACAGTAGCTGCTCACCTTAGTTCTGACAAATACAAGAGATTCCCGATATTTGGTCCAGTGGCCACTTGGGGAGGCAAGGATCACGACGACAGGACCTGGTAACGAGGAAAGTAAAATCATTATCGAATGGCTATGGGCATGAGCTGACAGCTTTCTTTAATCAAAATTCGAAATTATGACTTACAGTCTGCGACGTAGTAAAATTTACGAGCACACGAATGCAGTTTAACGTCGGCATTATGAAAGGTTTTGCACGTCGTGTCCGTGAAAATGCATACCTCTATTTCCTTTTCGCAATAAATAGTTTGTATAGCATGTCGTGAAACGTACCTATATATGCAGTGAGCTCGTAGGTGGATTAAGAATAACACAATATGGTGCGGCCATACCATGTAGCAGTGTGGGATGACTGAAATTATAGGGTTGCATTCAAAACGAAAATCCATTTAAAACAAGGCCCTTGTTTAAAACGTGATTTTACTGTTTCTTCAAGTCATGAATATTCAATTGTGACGTCATATTGGATTGACATTGACAATTAAAAATTTAGAGTAAATATAGCTCCTTTGCTGAAATATCTACGTACTATACCGACTATTTTGAGGTTTCCAACCACCCCATACCGTACACGTCGGGTATATCGGGGGTAATCGTACGTAGGCTGATACAACATGTTTTTTAAGTAGTATTTACATAATTATGGCATAATTATACAACATATATAACACAATTGTTATTTAAAAGGCCTTTGTTTAAAACAATGTTTAAAACATGTTTTAAACAAAGTGTTTTAAACAACCATTTGTTTTAAACGCAACCCTAACTCAAATCATGATTTGCCTCGAGTCAACGTTTTCCTATGACTTGTTTTGACTTGACTCGACGCTACAGAACAATGGGTTGACTCGGGACTCGGAGTGAAATTTACGGGTTAATTTCAAGTCATCAGGTAATTGGTGTCGATTAAGTCGCCCCACATTGTATATATTCGGTTTGTTAGTTATGCGCTGGTGCGAACTGCGTGAGCGTGAACAACCAGTCATCAGTGGTGCTCCGTTATACTGACTCAGTATTAATGAGCATTCATTGTTATATCCACGGCATGGTATGGTATGATATGGAATGGAATGGGAATTTTTCATACTCCATATACCCACTCAATCGTTCCATACCATTCTTGAAAATTTTCCATACCATAGCAACCTTCTTCCATACCATATTTGATACTTTTTCCCAGGGATATATAGAACTATATATCCCTGCTTTTTTCATACTTTCGCAACTTGCCCAAACTCTCCAGTGATATTCTATTTTTGATATGTGGGAATGTTGTGGCATTTTTATGATATCCCCAGTTTCTTTAGATATCATATGTCGTCATCAATGTATGTTACCTAATCATCGAAGATGGAACGTATTATAGATAGGCCTACACACGGGATTTTTCGGAAATCACAAAAGAATCTCCTGACATGTAAATGTAGTGTGGTAACGGACTGCTAGGAGTAACATCTCCTACAAAATTACATAAACCATAGGTATTGTGAAATTAGAAGATTGGTTCCCAACCCTTTTTTCTTTATTCCCCACATCCTGTAACCTATATTTCCACCCTTTGAATTTTTTCTCTCCAATAAAATTTGGTGAGACTTAGTTTTGTAAAGACTTGCTATTGGTGAAAGTTAAGACCCCCAGAATTGAACAGCACGCAATGAAATGAATGAGCAGCGAACTGGTAATCGTAAACGCAATGTTACGCCTCAGTCAAATGTATGTGTAAGACGCCAGAAAAATAGAAAGGGTTTGAAATATTTCCAAATGTACCGAGGTAGCATCCATTTACATGTGTAAATGACAAACAATGCATGGGCAAGATAAACTTCCTGCTGTTAGATATAAGCCGCACTGTAACGAGTCCGGCTAAGCTATCAATTAGCAAGTCCGCGATCTCCCTGAATATATATACACATACATGATACATATGAAATCGTATTATAACGAATCAGGTGATTTCAATCACACCATTTCGCATGCGACTGAATAACAACGTAGATGCGGGAGATCGCGTGCCGCTGTCCAGTCGATTCTCGCTAATTGGAGGCACTGATAATACGAATTGCTGAATTGCAAATGAGCTAATAGGCCTAAATATTCGCGATACGATCAGCATTTCATACAGACGTTTAATAAACGAGGGTAATAATGTGATTTTTTTTTTACAAGTGAGTCTATACGCGACCGGAAACCCCTAAATTACCCACCGGTTCGAAACCACTGCATTAGAATATATCTTAGAATATAAATTGACATCGCTACAATCATTTTGGTACATCGTAGCCTATCAAATGTTCATTTTTCCCGCCAATCTGTGGCCACACATTAAATTCATAGGCCCAGATCAGAGTGTCTATTCTTTTATCAGAGATAATCAAATTTCATGAAGTTTAATGCGTGTTGGAAGTCGGCATATCGTAACGTCGCTCCAAGAAAAACTTCATATTTTTGAATTACAATGATGGTTATGTGAAATAGATATAGCGTGATGATCATCCTACCAAAGCGCAGAAAATTATTTCCAAGTTCAACAAATAAAAATATTCATGTAACTTTTACATTCTCAGTATCTACGATTTTAAACCTCCCTTGGTATGTTTACGGAGTGGAAGTTACGATATGCGAAATGCAAGTTGTAACGCGACAGCGGTCGATTATCATTCGTTTTTATGATAGTTAGATTTGATTTGAATATTCATTATTAATATTATTTTCCTTCTTATGCGCGTAGCGCTACTTTGTTGTCGTCAAATAGATGTCGACCGGGTGGTTGAGTGATAAATCGCAATTTGAGATATGAAAATAGACAGTGAGCGATTTTCTGAGGTATGCAATCAATTTGACAAATCGAAAGTAGGATCATTGTCATGATTCTGGAAAAAACTGCCAACGTATGGAAAAAGTATGGAAGTATGGAAAGAACATTCCGCATCATACTTAAAAAATTCCTATACCATACTTGCACACTTCCCTATTCCATGCTGAAATTTCATTCCATACCAAACCATACTTCCATACCATACCATACCACGCCCTGGTTACATCTCAAACTAATTGACCGCAAACGAAGTGATCAGAGCTTACAGTTTACGTTGTCGTAAAGTATACAGTAGCAAAGTAATCTAATAGAAATGTTAGGCCTTCCATATTTTCAAAACCCCATAAGAGGACAAGTAAAGCGTAAGTAGTGTTGTCAAGTTTGAGTTTCATGAAGTTTTGCATTTGTTTGGTAGTTTAAAAAGTTACAATAACAGACACAGCAACAATAAACTCAAACTTATTTTGGAATAGATTTTTCGTAGCTGGCAGACAGGCGGGGGGATACGTCTCCCCTAAAAGTCTCATTAAAAGTATAAGCAACTAATGACATGTGGACATTTAGCAGAGGTGGTCAAAGTAGTCAAGAAAGCTACTCAAGTAGAAGTAGCGACGAAAAAATCTACTCAAGTACGAGTAGAAGTACTTCTTCCATAAGCAACCTAAAACTACTTGAAGTAGAAGTAAAATTGACTGACTTTAAAAGTACTCAAAGTAAGTAAGTAGTTGTGAAAACGGTCCTGATCCGTTCACATGGATTGTAAAAAAGTGCAAATTGAGCTATGCGATAGGTGACGAGCTTGATTCATATTGATGCATACCAGCAGGTATCCAATTTTCGATAGCATAAGCAATAAGCATTCGTCCACATCATGTGATGAAAATGATAGTATTGATATGAAAATGCGATGCTAATCCTCTGTTTTCTCGAACAGCACGTTCTAGAAAATAGCATGGTATGGCGCCATCCCCCATACTATAAGGCAGTGGTTCTCAACCTTTTTCACCTCGTGGACCGGTAAAATTTCAAAGAACGTCTGGCGGACCGGTGAACTTTTAAAATTGAAATGAAGTCAAAATGCAACCGTTTGCAACCGTTTTTTTGCGATTATATGTTGCTAGAGAGTGACATTTAGAGCGTTGTGATCGTAAATAATTATCTTAATGATGCCATCCATGTGATTTTATGGTAGTGAGTCTGTTGAATCGAGGTAAAATTGCCTTGTCCAGGTAAACGTGGTACCGCCCTGAGTCGTTTACAGTGTTTCGCGCCGAAGATCGTCGGTATAGCCGACCACGCCAACACGAATAATATTCTTGTCTTTGACAATATCGAGAGAAGAAGCGTTTCGGAGTAGAACCAAGCACCTTGTGGTGCTACCTTGCTCATTGCCCACTGTCACCAGACACAGGCTACTCTGGCAACTATACGAATACAATGCATGCCGCAAGAAAACACCTTACAGCAGCTATACTGGCCATGGGTAAATCCGGGCCGAAAAATTACTTCGTCAGCCCACCTCTAAAAACGTTTGTCTCGGGCCCCCACAGGTCGATAAGCCAAACGTCCGGGGCTTCTCCCCCAAACCCTAAAGTTGGGTGGATGTTTTCACCTTGTGAGCACATTCATACTACTCAGTGTAAACAGAGAGTTTATGAAGCCTAATCGCGCCAATGGCGAAAATTTTCGATCATTCATAACTGAATCGGTTTCATCGCTGCCGAATTTTTGGCACAACTTTCGGAGTCCCATGCTAGCCTGAACTTCATTATGTGTTGCTACGTCGTGGCGCGGTAATGGCTGACGCCAAAATGCCTATTTCTATAGACCAGTGGTTCCCAAACGGTGGGGAATTCCCCACTGGTGGGGTATTCAATGGTTTCTGGTGGGGAATAGACGCATTTGTTCAAAAGGATATACAGGACATTCTACATAGTCACGGAGACACATGCACAATTACCATTACCAGTTGACTGCTCTGGAATATATGTATCGAGAATTATATTGCGTGTTGTTTACAAACCTCATTTTTAACTCTGGATGGCCAATGATGGCGTCACAAACGCATCCAGCACGACTAGTTTGACGTGAAATACCGCTTTCGCGAAATTTTGAGCGTTACTGGTATCGGTTCACAATAGGTTTGTTGTTGCAGTTATAGGCGATTGTCTTGCGTACTGGTGTGGTTGTGTGTCTGGTGTAGTCAAACCAGCAGATAGCTGCTCTGTGATGACAAAAGTACTGGGTAGTGGGGAACAGGACTGAAACTGGCGCATTCCAAACCCCCCAATCGAGCTCGAAGAGGCCCAAAATTATTTCGTGAATTTAGCATAAATTAAAGTATTTTTTGGAAATTTATGCCACTTTTTCAAAAGAATTTCGCGCTGGTTGCGTGATTTGATATTGCCGATTATCTGATTATTGGGTACCCTTTTCCCTCGAAAACACGTAGAATTTATAGAAATGGAGACTTCGGCGTCGGCCATTACTGCGCCACGACGCACCAAGGCATATGGAGTTATAGGTCATATAACATGCAACTCCGAGAAGTGTGCCAGAACGATCAGCAGCGAGAAGACCTGGGCGGAGACGGAATGGCCTTGTGGTGACCGAAAACTTCGATATATATACAATATACATATATGCTTAATTGTCCATAGGTGACAAAATGGCTGGTGCCGAATGTTCCTGTCCTGGCGATCTGAACCCCACGCAGGGCAAATGCCATCCCGCAAAGAAAAATTAATTGCCGGTAAAGCAATACCAATTTGAAATCGTGTGTGCCTTTTAGTTTTGGCGATTTCCATATCTTTTGACATAGCAGATATAGGAGGTCACGAAATAGCATAATGTAATGAAGTCAATATACCAACGGGTCCTCCCGAAGATGTTTATTTCTTAATTAGGGATCTTACCTTTTCTAACACCCCTCACTCAGCTCTTCCTGTAAATGTGATTACGTGAGCAGAGAGCGGATAAAAAATTGATATCAAAATATATGCAATTCCCGATCATATTGACCGATTCAAACACGAATTATATAAATTTTGCGCGCTTCGCGCGTTTAGTCGAAATAAGGCGACGCACTAAACAGTAGACCCAATATAGCTGATAAGTAGCGGGGGAAAGCGTACAGGCTCGGCGGGGCTGCGGGGGCCCAGGATCAACGTTTTTTTGGCGCGGCTGACGAAGTGCTGCTACGGTCCTGGTGGGGAATGAAGGCTCGAATGAAGGCAAAAAGGTTGGGAACCACTGCTATAGACCATGCGTATTTCTCGGAGAAGGGCACCTATAAGCACGGCATTTAGTGACACTAAATCGCGCAAAGCGCGAATGGAAATTGAAAAATTTTGGGAAATGTTTAAAAAAAAAACTCTATGATTTATGTTCATTTGCAAACGACTTTCGGGCCCATTTCAAGCTCGGCCCTCTCCAATTGGGCGGTTCGGGGTGCCCCAGTTACGGTCCTGCACAAAATGAATGAATCGAAAACGAATGATCGCGCAAACTGCGCTGTTTAGCGATGAGTCAGCTCGTATCTGTTTTGTACCTGTCACCTTCAACATTGCATCTTGAAATTAAGGTATAAAATTGTAATATACCTGCCGGACCGGCAGGAAGGTCGTCGCGGACCGGCGGTTGAGAACCACTGCTATAAGGCCCGTAGTTTAGTCGAAGAGCAATACGGAGCAGTTGTATAGGATACGGTGTAAACACTTTGCGCGATTAGTAAACGTAAATAAAAAATATGGTGGACCGTAAAAATGCCATATTGTGTAGCTTTATTTCCAGAAATTAAAGGCATTACTACACTTGCTTTTATACTTCAACATGTATGTTATCCAGACAAAAGAACTGAAATTAATTATAACTCAAACTATATGATACTGGGAATTGAAAGTGAAATATAAATACTACTTCTAAAAGCAGAACATGTATTTCATGTTTTTAGTCCAGAAAGTTTCAAAGGTGGTATTCTAAAACAGCTCTAAAACTAAAAAAAGTCAGAGTCCACTTTCCTAGATTAGGACACGCCATGGACATGCTAGATTACGATATGACAAGTAAATGCTGGATTGCGAAACATCAGTTTCAAACGTTAGGATGAGCCATATATACTGTGATGAATTATTTCATATGGGTGAAGGGCGACAATGTGGTGTGAACGGAACCACGCCAACCCTCTACCTAAATTATATCTACCGATACTTTCGTGAAATCACACTGGTCACCCCGTATCCACTGCGCGCGAAGCGCGACGAAAATTCTGGGCTTTTCTAAACTTTTATGAAAATTAAATGTTGATACTCCGTAAAAACAGCCCCGAGATTCCTCAGGCTATCTTCCTGATTGGAAGATTGAACTACTTCTACTTGACAAACTGAAAATAGCGAAAAGGAAGTAAGTAGCTCACGACATATTACGAAGTAGAAGTAGAAGTAGCGAAAATCAGATCTACTTGAGTAAGTACCAGAAGTAGAGGAAAACTACTTGAGTACTTCGAAAAAGTAGAAGTACTTCGTTACTGACCACCTCTGACATTTAGGCATCCTCAAAGGACAATTTACTTATCTTGAAAGAAGAGGACAAATCATCCTAAAAGAGGGAATGTGGTAGCCTAAGCATTTATCGCATTTCGAGTTAGTTGCTTATTTCTACATCACTAAATAAAGACTTTTGAGTGAGACGTTGTATATATTTCCCACAAAACACTGCATAGCCATTAAACAAGCTAAATTGATGGTTTAAAATGGTTTTCCAACGAACCGCCCTGCCAGCTCTACCTTCTTGATTGTTATTGCAGACATTTTTCGACGTTCTCTGTAACGTGTGGGCCTTTCGACATGCGAGTGGTGTTTTAAACCACTTTGTTTAAAACATGTTTTAAACAGTGTTTCAACAAATTACAGAAAAGGCGAGTTATTTTTAAAGCAGTATAATTATGCCGCAATTGTGTCAATATTTTCGAAAAGCATGATGTAGCATCTGCATAAGGACGACTTTCACCAGATACAGTCGACGTATACAATATGGCGTGCATGGTTAGAACCCTCGAAATCGTCGTGGGATGTTCTGATGATCATAAAAGTGCTGCATACCGACATAGTATACTGCACTGGTTAAATATATTTTTGTCCGTATCTTCGTCAAAGGAGCCAAATCATCTCCTTTGATGAATATGCAAAATTGGGACTATGCAGTAAAATTTGTAAGCATATACGAAAAAGTTGAACGTCGGCATTGTGAAATGAATTGTACATCATGCAAGAGATAGATGACAGTGTTGGGATGAATCGAGTCAGACTCGAGTCACCTTTTTGGCATGACTTGACTTGACTCGAGTCACTTTGCTAAAATGACTTGACTTGACTCGGCGTATCAGAAATGTGGATTGACTCGTGACTCGGAGCAAAATTCACGAGTCAATTTCGAGTCATCAAGCAATCGATTTCGATAAAAATCATTTTATCTTGTATATGTTCGGATTGTACGCGAAACGCTGGTGTAACCCGTGAGAGCGACCAATCATTCAATGATCGTGATCGTGCGTTTACTGAGCCTCCATTGTTCTCTCACAAATATATTGATCGCAAACGAAGTGATCGAAGCTTACAGCTTACGCTGTCGTAAACTAGAATAGTATAGTAATTTAAGAGCAAAATGTATATTTCTGTTCTCTGTTCTTTACTCTTTTACTTTTATTGAAATTGAATTCCAATATAGTTTATATAGTCCTCGACCATTGGTGCAGACTGGAATTGTATCATATCAATTTTTAAATGGGTAATGTATTGCATCTTATCTATTCGTTTCTCTATTCTCTATTTTGACTGGTAACTATAATCCGAGGGTATGAAATTACACGTATAGTTTAGCATTTCTACCTATATGTGGGCGATAAAGCGCCTTCTTGCGTTTATATTTAACTCTATATTCGTTCATAGGCCCGGAATCAATGACCACTCAATTTGTATTTCAGACAGCTAGCAAAATGTAATGACGTAAGCATGCTTCATACTTCGAAAAGACAACTTGACTTGAATTGTGACTTGACTCGTGACTTGACTCGTGACTTGACTTGACTTGACTCGACTTGAATCGAGTCACCTCCAAAAATCGAGTGACTTGACTTGACTCGAGTCACCTTCGAAAATCGGTTGACTTGACTTGACTCGAGTCAAAATGTGTAATGACTCGAAGGTAGTGACTTGATCCCAACACTGATAGAAGACGCTATTTCCTTTTCACAATAAATTGTACGCACAGCATATCGCGAAATATATGACTATGTGTAGGGTGCACGTCAATGAAGTACGAAGAACCCATTACAAGAGAATAATATGCGGTCCTACCGCGGAGTCGAGTAGGTACGACGGTAGAATAAATAAAGAGGTCAGTAATGAAGTGTCTGCTTCTGCATTTTCGGAGTACTTTTGCAGGTTTTTTTGTACTCACGTTACCGAGTTCAGTGATGATGGTGAAGAATACTTCCTTTTTTAGTTCAACTGATTTTGAAGGCAAACTATGTAACTGCTTCTCACATTCCACATTTAGTAGGCCTGTATTTTATTTTGTCAAGTGTTTGGATGGATATGCATCAGTTTTATGAACGAAACTGTGGCATCCCCATGAATTCTGCGTTACTCCTGGCGATGTATCATCAACCATCACACAATTTTGATATCAATCACCGGCGATTGACTATAACAAAAGGTTCGTTTTCCATTTTTTACTTTTAGTGGTGGCAAGTCCAAACTAAATTCTCTGATACTTCTACTTTTAATGGATTACTACACTTGAATATAATAATATTTCACACCTGCACATGCGTATTTCATATTAAGCTCCGCGTAGATAGATATTGAATACCATTGTCTCTTTCTATTGTCATTAGCGTGTTTGCCGAACTAATATAGTTAGTTATTTGATCTGTATCTACAAATAGAAGTTGCGAGCACGATTGGGCATTCAAGTGATTTAAGTAGGACGGAGACTTAGGTAAGATATGGAAATAATGTTCTCGTTGGAATGGTAGCAAGAGGGCTTGGGCTTAAATTGCGCTATATCACCAAACTAGGATACTGGGATCTCCATGCTCTGAATCCGTGCGTGTGTGCGTACTACCCCGGCGTAGTGCATACTGCGTAGTGTATTCTTTTCAATTAATTCGATTGGGCAACAGCGCAGATTCTGCCGCATGCGCTCTTGAACAGGTTATGGCAAGTGCTGCGTATGTCGGGTAGCTCAGACGTACCGTTCGCTAATCGAGAGACCAAAAGTTATTTTTCCTTTGACCTTGCCCCGTGGTTTTTGTTTCGTTGCCACTTTGTGGCAGCAGCTACAAATCTAAACATATTTTTCGAATCTACGGATTGCTTTCAGGGAGTTTTGCTGATTGTGGACCTTCGGTAAAATCTCAACATATGGTTTGAGCTTTCCGTAAGGTACATAGACCACAACTTTATCTATATGTGCTTGAGCCACGAGCCATGCTATATGGATATTTATTAGTCTTATTTAGTTATTCTGAGTAATGATCTTAAACCCGATAAGTATCCGGGTTTGTACATTGAAACTCGATCTGCATACACTACCAATTCCCGGATATTCAGAAGCATTATGAAAACAGCGAGTGGGATGCCGGCTATCATTGTGGTAGACGATAGTATATTGCAGAATAGACACGTTCATTAAAACGATCAGGCCGATAAGGACATTCATAATATTAATTTGATTAACGCTATACGTACTTGGCATGTCGTTAATGTCTTCAGTTCCGTAAGCTGCAGGGCGCAATGTGGATCTTCACACGGTGACGGATTTTATTTGCTTTTTATTTGACGGTTTGGATATGGTAACACCTCGGAGTATTTAAATACATTGCAACGGTTTCGCAGATATTCGCAGAAGTCTGATGAAGTGGGCATGCAATGTTAATATATGATCTGATCCATGGCCATGTCTGATCTCGTTTGACCTTTGATATCCGTTTACGCATTGACAAAACACGGTTATGCTTCATTGACGACGCGTCTGAGCTTTGTCGGCATCAGTATATTTCCTTACGTAATGAAGAACTGTAGAGCACTGATGCAATGTGTACGCTGTGTTATTGTGGTATCACTCGACGTGTTTGAATTCGCTTTTACTGAAAACGTCACGAAACACTTATACCTAGTAGAATAGTAGTTACAAGCAGACTGAGTTGATGTAATAAGCGAAGAGGATATCTTCCCAAATCCCAACCAGCTTATGTTTTGATTTGGAATATTGTAAGACCTGTTACTTCCTAATATAGTATAAACAAAACACATTGCAATATCACAGAGACAGTCTTGTGCTTTATAAATTTGGGGCGCAGCTGCTAAGCTCAGATAACCTTGAATATCTTTGACCGAGGCATGTCCACTCTAAACTTCTATTTCCATCAGGCGAACTCTAAAAATACCAGGTAATAAGTCAATCGAGGTGACTTAATTTGAGAAGAGGAACAAGAAATCTGATAAAGTATGAAGCTTGGCTATTGGGATATTCGAGGCAGGGTTGGGCCAACACGGCTCATGCTGGCATACAAGGAAGTCGATTACGAAGACGTCAGATACAAATTCAACGTCTCCGATCCAGCTGAAAGGCAATGGTCTAAAGAAAAGGAAACGTTCGGATTCGCATTCCCCAATTTACCTTATCTTATCGACGGCGACGTGAAGCTAACGGAAAGCTGGGCGGTCATGCGTTATTTGGCTAGAAAGTTCGGCCTGGTACCAACTAGCGATTGCGAGGAGCGCGATATTGACATGGTGGCCGGAGTGCTTCAAGATCTAATCGTCGCAATTGGTACTCTGGTGTACGGCAAAGAAGTAGCGGAAAAACGGGAAGGCACGCGGGTTACGCAATCGGCAAAATTCAAATTGCTGGATAAGTTTTTGGTGGGACGGGATTTTGCGGCGGGCGCCAGATTGACGTACGTGGACTTCGTGGCGTACGAAGTCATGGATTGGTACCGCATGCTATATCCGAGTATATTCATCGACCTGAATAATTTGCAATCGTACATCAAAAGATTTGAAGCTCTGCCAACAGTAGCTGCTTACATTAGTTCTGACAAATACAAGAGATTCCCGATATTTGCTCCAATGGCTGCTTGGGGCGGCAAGGATCACGACGACAGGACCTGGTAACGAGGACAGTAAAATCAGCATCGGATTGCTGGGAATTAACTGATAGCTGCCCTTTATAAAAATTCCGAATTATGACTTACAGTGTTCAACGCAGTAAAATTTAAGAGCGCATGAAAGCAGTTTAACGTCGGCATTATTAGAGGTTTTGCACGTCATGTCCGCGAAATGCATATCTCTATTTCCTTTTCTCAATAAATAATTGGTACAGCTTGTCGTGAAACGTATAGAGTTAAATATACACGCAAGAAGGCGATGTATCGCTAAACGACTGAAGTAATTGCATAGCCTCAGTTTATAGTTGCAAGCCAAAATAGAGAATAGCGAAACGAATTGATAAGATGCAATACATTACCCATTTACAAATTGATGTGACACGATTCGAGCCTGCGCCAATAGTTGAGGACTACATAAACTATATTCGAATTGAATTTTAATAATACAATGGGTTTGGTTAAGGTAAGAACAGAGAACAGATATAGACATTTTGCTATTGAATTACTTTACTATACTAGTTTACGACAGCGTAAGCTCTTTGATCACTTCGTTTGCGGTCAATTTATTTGTGAGAGAACAATGGAGGCTCAGTAAAACGCACGATCATTGAATGATTGGTCGCTCTCACGGGTTACACCAGCATTTCGTGAACAATCCGACCATGTACAAGATACAGTGATTCTTATTGACATCGATTGCTTGATGACTTGAAATGGACTCGTTAATTTAGCTCCGAGTCACGAGTCAATCCACATTTCTGATATGCCGAGTCAAGTCATTTTAGCAAAGTGACTCGAGTCAAGTCAAGTCGTACGAAAAAGGTGACTCGAGTCATGTCATGACTCGAGAGTCATCCCACCACTGGTTCACAGTGCAGAAACCTACAAAGGTTTGTTTGCGAATGCGAACCTCCTCCAAATTTCTGAGGTGCACACACCGAACGCGAACGTGAAGCTCACGCTCACACCTTGTTTGTTTTGAATTTTTTTTAATGCACCCCTACACTACATGTGAGGATCTGTCGCAATTTTTCTGGTCCAAGTTCGAAATTTGCAGACCTATTAGTTGCATCGGTTGGTGTGAACAATTCCACGAACTCTTTCAAAATGATATCTCCTTATTGGCAAAAGCTACGGGAATCGCCAAGTATATTTATCGGCTCATTCTGAAAAAGAAAGTGGATCTGTTTTTTTTGTCTGTTTTTGTACATATTGCTTTGCTTTGTTTTTGTAACATCTGCTGGAAATAGCAAGGAAATGTAAAACATCATCAAATTGAATCATTAGAATTATTCTTTCGTTTACTTGCCGACAAAAATGTCATCTTTTCAGGTACTATGAATATGGTATGCCTAGCAATTTTAAATGCGATCCATGTTTCATATATTAATATCTACGTATAGATAAATATTGAATTAGGATATCGCTTTCTATTGTCATTAGAGTGTTTGCCGAACGACTTGAGTTAGTTTGATCTGTATCCACAAATAGAATGTTCAATCATGACGGGGCATTTTAGTGATGTACGTAGGGCTGCGACTTGGTTACATTCAGACCATCCAGTACTATATAGTGTTCGTTGGAACGTAGCAAGAGTGTTTACACTGCGCAATATCATGAAACTAGGTTACTGGGATATCCGTGGCCGCGCTGGATGCGCGCGTCTTATGCTGGCGTACAAGGGAACGAAGTACGAAAATGCGACATATACTTTCAACAAATCTGATATATATCAATGTCAGTGGTTCAAGGAGAAGGAATCTCTTGGACTCGCGTTTCCGAATCTTCCTTACCTGATAGACGACGACGTAAAGCTGACAGAGAGCGGGGCAATAAACCGATATCTGGCGCGTAAATTGGACCTGGCGCCAACTAATGATGCCGAAGAAAGGGACTGCGATATGGTAGATGGAGTCCTTCAAAGTATGCTTTTCGAATTTGCCACTCTAGCGTACGATGCGGACATGGTGAAAAAGCTGGATGAAATAAGACCTTCGTTTTCGAGCAAACTGAAGATGATCAACAAGTTTTTTGAAGGACGGGATTATGTCTCTGGCAGCACATTAACGTATGTGGACTTCGCTCTTTACGAGATCGTGGATTGGCACCGGCTTCTTTTCCCAGACATATTGAACGATCTCGGAAACATTAATCAGTTCATCGAGCGATTTGAAGCATTAGATAGAATTGCTACTCATATCAACTCTAAAAGCTACAATAAGTTTCCTATATTCTCTTCGTTCGCCACGTGGGGAGGAAAGGACCACGATGATAGAACGTGGTAGCAGTCCGACGAAAAAATACCTTAGTCAATGACCGACGCTATGACACATAACGTTTGCATCGTGCACTCTTACGTGATAATAAAATAACTATGATATCGAAATCATAGTTTCAATTGACTACATGCGACGGAATACTGTGATATTGTGAGCCATGTAAGGCTTAGAAGTTCCCTTCACGCGGAAATGATTGACTTAAATTGTAAGCAGGTCGATGCACGCTGTATGTCAGAGTCAACCCTGTAGGCATTCCGCGACAGAGACATTCAGCGACAAAAATCGTGCCAGGAAAGTTCCCGGTCCAAATTCGTCGCACTCCATTGTTGTGCCGTGTAAGCGCTATAAATCATTCTTCGCCATTTTCGTTTTACAGGCGTCTTAATTCGGGATCATATACCTCGCAGGCTAATAAGTCTGTTCAGTGAGTGATTACTGGGTTAGAAAACTATGATTGTTACATAACAGGGAATGTTGAGCGTTGATGACAATTTCCAATTGAGTACGCCTTGCACAGCCGTGAGCGACGTGACCACGTATTCTTACATCTTATCTTGGTGCACAAATAGAGCTGTTAATTTCGTATTTTAATACAGTTTTCTAAATAGTCCATAGAAGTCCCTTTTACGCATTTTGGTGTTTTTTTTCGACCATATACCTATTTCATTGTGGGAATGCTATGGGTTGATCACAACTTCATGGAGATGTCACCCATGTTTCTAATGCCGCGATTCGACCAATCGTGGTTTACATAGGGTTACCATATATTCTCCTTCAGCAGGATTTGTCTTACTTTTTTTGGGAAATCGGACACTATAGTCTTCTCGAGTCATTACAATATGTACTAGATTCAGATTGAGTACTTGAGTAATTTTGCCCATGTCGCGACAAACTGTCAACCCACAGCTGCGTCCATGCTTGCTTCACCGTTTGAATACAATAATAGACGAGATTCTGCCGTGAGAGTTTATAATGACCTTACTGCTGGAATTAAAACATTACAATTGTACCCAGAGGTGGTCTGTACCTAAGTATTTCTACTTTTTTGGAGTACACAAGAAGGTTCTACCTATACTTGCAGCAGTACAAAGTGGTAGACTACTGCCACTTCTATATATACTTAAAAAGTATAAAAACAACTTCAAATAATCATATATCACCGTAACGGAATATATTTTCGAATATTTTCATTATTTGCAGTGTCATTAATCATTTCGCATGAGTCGGGAAGGCACATCATTTAATTTCGGAAGTAGCCAGCTCCGAATAACTGCTACGTATATGCGACTTCTTGACCAATTGCACTACTTATTTGCCTGATTCTTTTTCAGATCTTGATCTTGATTCTAATTGAATTGTTTTGTCATGCATGTCATTGAAATGTCTACCTCTATCTCTAATTGAGAAGAGATTTTTGCCTGACTTCTGCTTGACTAGCAGCTCGGACCATTGTTTCCACATCAACACACTTGTAAAGACCAGTGTCACAGGGTAAAAATTACTGTCGCACCACTATGACGTCACCGAGCAGAAATAATCAGAGTTCACATGTCGCACAAAATGAGCTTGAAAGCCAGTGTGTACCAGTGTTGGGATGACTCGAGTCACCTTTTTCGTATGACTTGAATTGACTCGAGTCACTTTGCTAAAAATGACTTGACTTGACTTGACTCGGCGTATCAGAAATGTGGATTGACTCGTGACTCGGA